>NC_079164.1:96028353-96155853 GCF_947568905.1 Ostrea edulis | reverse complement strand
TATAGTTCGTAACATGTAAATATATATGTACAGGTAAATTACGGTTTATAGCTAGTAACATGTACATATATATGTAAAGGTAAATTACGGTTTATAGCTAGTAACATGTACATATATATGTAAAGGTAAATTACGGTTTATAGCTAGTAACATGTACATATATATGTAAAGGTAAATTACGGTTTATAGCTAGTAACATGTACATATATATGTAAAAGTAAATTACGGTTAATAGTTAGTAATGTGTAAATATATATGTAAAGGTAAATTACGGTTTATAGTGTAGTAACATGTAAATATATATGTAAAAGTAAATTATGGTTTATAGCTAGTAACATGTAAATATATATGTAAAGGTAAATTACGATTTATAGTTACATGTAGTAACATGTATATATATATGTAAAGGTAAATTACGGTTTATAGCTAGTAACATGTAAATATATATGTACAGGCAAATCATGGTTTATAGCTAGTAACATGTAAATATATATGTAAAGGTAAATTATGGTTTATAGTTAGTAACATGTAAATATATATGTAAAGGTAAATTACGATTTATAGTTACATGTAGTAACATGTAAATATATATGTAAAGGTAGATTACGGTTTATAGCTAGTAACATGTAAATATATATGTAAAGGTAAATTACGGTTTATAGCTAGTAACATGTACATATATATGTAAAGGTAAATTACGGTTAATAGTTAGTAACGTGTAAATATATATGTAAAGGTAAATTACGGTTTATAGTGTAGTAACATGTAAATATATATGTAAAGGTAAACTACGGTTTATAGCTAGTAACATGTAAATATATATGTACAGGGTAAATTACAGTTTATAGCTAGTAACATGTAAATATATATGTAAAGGTAAATTACGGTTTATAGCTAGTAACATGTAAATATATATGTAAAGGTAAATCACGGTTAATAGTTAGTAACGTGTAAATATATATGTAAAGGTAAATTACGGTTTATAGCTAGTAACATGTAAATATATATGTACAGGGTAAATTACGGTTTATAGTTAGTAACTTGTAAATATATATGTAAAGGTAAATTACGGTTTATAGTTAGTAACTTGTAAATATATATGTAAAGGTAAATTACGGTTAATAGTTAGTAACGTGTAAATATATATGTAAAGGTAAATCACGGTTAATAGTTAGTAACGTGTAAATATATATGTAAAGGTAAATTACGGTTTATAGCTAGTAACATGTAAATATATATGTACAGGGTAAATTACAGTTTATAGTTAGTAACGTGTAAATATATATGTAAAGGTAAATTACGGTTTATAGCTAGTAACATGTAAATATATATGTACAGGGTAAATTACAGTTTATAGTTAGTAACGTGTAAATATATATGTAAAGGTAAATTACGGTTAATAGTTAGTAACGTGTAAATATATATGTAAAGGTAAATTACGGTTTATAGCTAGTAACATGTAAATATATATGTACAGGGTAAATTACAGTTTATAGTTAGTAACGTGTAAATATATATGTAAAGGTAAATTACGGTTTATAGCTAGTAACATGTAAATATATATGTACAGGGTAAATTACAGTTTATAGTTAGTAACGTGTAAATATATATGTAAAGGTAAATTACGGTTAATAGTTAGTAACGTGTAAATATATATGTAAAGGTAAATTACGGTTTATAGCTAGTAACATGTAAATATATATGTACAGGGTAAATTACAGTTTATAGTTAGTAACGTGTAAATATATATGTAAAGGTAAATTACGGTTTATAGCTAGTAACATGTAAATATATATGTACAGGGTAAATTACAGTTTATAGCTAGTAACATGTAAATATATATGTAAAGGTAAATTACGGTTTATAGCTAGTAACATGTAAATATATATGTAAAGGTAAATCACGGTTAATAGTTAGTAACGTGTAAATATATATGTACAGGGTAAATTACAGTTTATAGCTAGTAACATGTAAATATATATGTAAAGGTAAATTACGGTTTATAGCTAGTAACATGTAAATATATATGTAAAGGTAAATTACGGTTTATAGTTAGTAACGTGTAAATATATATGTAAAGGTAAATTACGGTTAATAGTTAGTAACGTGTAAATATATATGTAAAGGTAAATTACGGTTTATAGCTAGTAACATGTAAATATATATGTACAGGGTAAATTACAGTTTATAGCTAGTAACATGTAAATATATATGTAAAGGTAAATTACGGTTTATAGCTAGTAACATGTAAATATATATGTAAAGGTAAATCACGGTTAATAGTTAGTAACGTGTAAATATATATGTAAAGGTAAATTACGGTTTATAGCTAGTAACATGTAAATATATATGTAAAGGTAAATTACGGTTTATAGTTAGTAACGTGTAAATATATATGTAAAGGTAAATTACGGTTAATAGTTAGTAACGTGTAAATATATATGTAAAGGTAAATTACGGTTTATAGCTAGTAACATGTAAATATATATGTACAGGGTAAATTACAGTTTATAGCTAGTAACATGTAAATATATATGTAAAGGTAAATTACGGTTTATAGCTAGTAACATGTAAATATATATGTAAAGGTAAATCACGGTTAATAGTTAGTAACGTGTAAATATATATGTAAAGGTAAATTACGGTTTATAGCTAGTAACATGTAAATATATATGTACAGGGTAAATTACGGTTTATAGTTAGTAACTTGTAAATATATATGTAAAGGTAAATTACGGTTAATAGTTAGTAACGTGTAAATATATATGTAAAGGTAAATTACGGTTTATAGCTAGTAACATGTAAATATATATGTACAGGGTAAATTACAGTTTATAGTTAGTAACGTGTAAATATATATGTAAAGGTAAATTACGGTTTATAGCAAGTAACATGTAAATATATATGTAAAGGTAAATTACGGTTTATAGTTAGTAACGTGTAAATATATATGTAAAGGTAAATTACGGTTTATAGCTAGTAACATGTAAATATATATGTACAGGGTAAATTACGGTTTATAGTTAGTAACTTGTAAATATATATGTAAAGGTAAATTACGGTTAATAGTTAGTAACGTGTAAATATATATGTAAAGGTAAATTACGGTTTATAGCTAGTAACATGTAAATATATATGTACAGGGTAAATTACAGTTTATAGTTAGTAACGTGTAAATATATATGTAAAGGTAAATTACGGTTTATAGCTAGTAACATGTAAATATATATGTAAAGGTAAATTACGGTTTATAGTTAGTAACGTGTAAATATATATGTAAAGGTAAATTACGGTTTATAGTTAGTAACGTGTAAATATATATGTAAAGGTAAATTACGGTTTATAGTTAGTAACATGTAAATATACAGGTACAATGTAAATGATGGTTTACAAATCTTTAACAGAAAGCCACACAGCAAAATTTGCAGAGCAAAGTTTGAGTGAAAATTCATGTAGAAATTACTTTGAGGTGGCAGATGATAAAAGAGTTTGTATCAAAACAAATTTAAAAACTTTTTCTATTGCATGTATAATATACCTTAGTGACAGTTTCCTCTACAGCTTCCGGTATACACTGGAAAAGCAATGAAAATGTTGCTTTATACACAAATTTTGATTTTATATTACTATTAGTAATCTTTTTTCTCAAATATTGGAAATACTTTGACATGATGCCACATCTACACAGTGCAGTGTTTGCCAAGGTCCCCAGAACTTTACAGGACATTTGGTCTGACACAGTTATAAGATTTACTGAACCGAACATTATTTTACCAGACCAAATAGGATGTAGAATTTATTTTTAAAATACTTTTTTTTTTTTTTTTTTTTTTTAAATATTTTAAAGATGAATTAAGAATAAAACAGTGTTAATGGATTTTATTACAAGAGGAGATCTCCATTTCTCAACAGTAATTTTCTCAGGACTGGCTATAGCCATGATTTTAAAATTTGTACTATGTACTTCCTTTCAAAAAAGAATTCTGTCCTTTTAAGTTGACAAACTTAATTGTTGACATTTGGAAATATTCTCAACACACAGACCATGTTATATGTGTGATAAATTTTCAACCACAAATCTGTACAATCTCTTGAAAAAGGAGCGATTTTGAGTGAAAATCTGTACACAAGTTTGCAAAATGTGGTACAAAATCTGTACAGAATATCAATCATAAAATGGTTTTATACGTCCATAAATGTATATGACACTGAGAAATATTTTCACAAAGTCCATAGTAGTATGATTGTTGTTAAGACCTTAAACATCTCATCATTTCTAATCAAATATAGCTGCAGAACTGTAGCTCTCTGAAAAAATATTTTGACATAACAAATATTTTTTCAGAGAGCTACAGTTCTGCAGCTAAATCAAATATACATTGCATTTGCGATTAGCAAAGATTAGAGAATTAAGATTGAAGTGATAACATTTGGTGACATAATTAACTTACAATTAAAGTGATCATACAGTTTTCACAAAGTTCATTGTATACCAATATCACATTTGAAAAAATAAGATTTTAAAAACGTTTTCTAAGTAATAATTTGATATAGATGTTTTCTCGGAAATTGACCTTTCTATCCTCATAATTACGATGTCTATACAGCCCAGTGATCATCAAGATATTGAGCGGACAACATGTGGTCTACCGACCGACCGACAGGTGCAAACCAATATGCCCTTCTTCTTTGAAGGGAGGGGGGGGGGGGGGGGGGGGGGGGGCATAATAACTTTCAATTTAAAACAGTGAGTTTTAGTGTACGTGACAATCCTACTTTATGGGATTAATTGACTCTGACAGCAGTGTGGCCTGCACCTTGTGTCAGACATTCAGCGCCATTGCCAGTACTTTTTATTTTCTTACCCATAATACAATTTACAGAATTTATAGCATCTATGCACATTTTTTCTGAGCTATTGACTAAAAAGAAATATATGTTAAACTATTAATTTTTAATTTTAACCATATGTAACTGAGCAGCAAGGAATAAGATGTGATTCGGCTTTTTGTTGATCTATTTGTGAAGAAATGTATAAGGCATTGACCTATAAGCAAAACAGATAACAACTGTATTAGATAAAAAGTACAAGTTCACAATTAAGATAAACTTTTGACAATAAGTTACCAATAATACAGCATACAGCAATGGACTTTTATAGAAGTGAATTAACTGTTACACTGAATTTATGGGATATCTATAAAATTTATCATTTTGCATGAATTTTAAACTTAACAAGACTGATTTAGTCAAGATCATTCAGATGCTTTTTTGATATTGGGAAATTAATTGTAGAAGCAAGCTTTTACCTGATCAAAATGAAAACATTTGAAATATAAAACCGTTTCCAGAGATTTGGTCCGAATTAATAGCTGTTTTATACTGGACCACATAAACTGTATCCATACCTTGATTTTCTATTACTATTATCAATCTTTTTTCTCTGACATTTGAAATACTTTGTCATGATGTCACATCTACACATACCTTGAAGACGTCTCTGTCCAAAATATGATTCAGTGGTGATGCTTTGGAGGTGTTAATGTGGTATGCACTTTTTCCCAGGATGGATATAACACAGATTTTATTTTCTGAGTTTGGCAAGTTCCTATGAGAAAAATATACTAAGTCTGGGTCTAGAAATTCAAAAGCATGTAATATCTCACAAAGAGCCCTGTTCACTAACCAAGTTTAGCCTAGGAAGTAATACTTATTCAGAGTTCTCTGACTATATGACAACAATAAAAGAATAATTCAAAGAACATAAATTGAAATTAAGTTAAACAGTATGTATGCAAACCACAGGTGCTTGAGTTACAACATTTGACCCAAGCACTTGTTTGCAAACTGTAATAGTTTGGATTTTTATAATTCCAAAAGGTGTCTAGATTTCTTATATCTAGCGTAAATAATGTAATACCTTTACTATTCAGTTATTTTCCTGTCCTTAATTCTTTGATTTCTTTCCTGTGTTTGAATATTTCCACATTTATTTTGTTTTGAGAAAGCACGTGTATTTTGACAGGAAAAGGTCCTCCATTTTGGCAGTTCTCTCGAAGTTATTATAAAACAACGTTTCTGATTGGTCAAGGGTCTCAGCTTTAAACGTTTTAGATTTCATTTTTCACTCGTTGGGCGGGGTATTGTGAAGTCGAGTTTGATTGGTTAAAGGGGATATGAAAACGTGAATGTGGCTCATTTAACTTTACTTTAGGTTGTGGTAAAGAATCTCCAGGTTCGACCACTTTTCTTATTCCCTACTAATATTAGCTAGGCATTGTGCGAGCTTTTGCTGCATGATTTTCTCGCCTAAATTTCTATTACTGTCCCATTTTGACAATGAATTAAATTCTTTTTGATATTGAAACCCAATTTTAAAGTCTGGCTCAAGGTGAAGTAGATCTCTTACCTAGGGAAATATTATTTATGTTGTTAAATATGATTCTCTCTACATAGGACTTATAATTTATAGGTAGTAGTTTTATATTGCTACATGAGAGATAGTGTAGGATATTTTTGATGTTATTTTCAAGGTTCTGAATCACTTTGAAGAGTATGGAGGTCCATTAGTGTACTTTATAGATATATTTTGTTTTTCTTGGGTCTACTCCTTCCCTTATTCTCAGGTTATTTTTCATTATTTCCACTTGTCAAGTTTTTCTAAGTTCACAGTTGTTATTCCTATATTACATTAACTTCTGATATGTTAATAAATTGTAAATTAACTCTTACACTGGTGCTTTAATTCAAGAATTCTGGTCTCATAAGGGACATAGTTCAAGAATACACGAACCTGGGTTGACAAATATCTTGAATCATTCATAGTATTTATACTATTTTGTATATGCAGTGTGCTCTGCCTGTGTTAAATTCATGGGCCTATGAATATATTTGGAATTGAATTGAATTTAGTGACATTCTAAAACAAATGATTATAAGTTTGTGAAGGCCCTGCAGAGTTTGATATAAGTAGGGAGCACTGTGGGTATACGAACAGATTGGTTCTGGTTACAAAACCTTAAACCACAGGAGTTGGCAATTTTATCAATAAAGTAGAAATATATGAGAAATGGGCATAAATACTTCTACTAAGCTTCGTGAGTGTGATTGACGGCAATTAAAAGGGTGACCGTTCCAGAAATCAGGTGGGACACATCGATTGATGTTATTTATACTGGGTACTGCTGTGTTTTTGACGAAATATAGCACCCAAGCAGATTTTGCTGAAATCTCGTTGCATTCCTGTCGCTTCACTCACGAAGCTCAGTGGTAGTATTTATGCCCATTTCTCATATATTTCTACTTTATTGATAAAATTGCTTACTCCTGTGCTTAAACTAAAGAAGGTAGACATGCATGTTCCCATGTACACTTGTACATCGAATACAAATTGTTTGTATTTGTTGGGTAATATTAGATAAAAGCAATGCAAACAGCAAATGATATCATTTTTATGTGCATTCAACAGGTTGGGAACACTTCCCCTATAGCGAGATATTCTCGCTAAAACGCGATTATCCCTCTCTAGTGAGAATAAATATATCGCATACAACAAAGAAAAACACCCGCGGAGTACATCTTTTCGTGATTCACGTGAAAAGAAGAAAAAGTGCTAAAATGTCTGATACTTCTGCAAATATATGAATCAAAACAAAAACACTCACGATGTGTATTGAATTTCAGACTGCTTCCCTCATTATTTTCAATAAAGACGCCAAAACACCTGTTTATGGTAATGTTTATTTCTCGCTAAAGAGGGATAATCGCGTTTTAGCGAGAATATCTCGCTATAGGGGAAGTGTTCCCAACCTGTTCAATTTCATACGATGTCTCCACTGGGGCTCGTCACGAAATTGTTGTCTTATTAAAGTTTGACATTGTCTATTCTATATTTACATATAGAATACACGATGTCAAATTTCAATAAGATAACAAGCCCGTGATGCCTCCCACAGGCACTTGTTTCTGTAAATGACTTAAGACCTCTGTATACTAATAACAACACAAGGTACCTAGCTTCAAATGACACAGAATGGCACCCCCTGAGAATGTCGGCCTTTTGAGCTTCCAGGGAATATGCTATGTAAATGTATTTACTACCGCTGTATTGTATAATCATTCAACTTAAAAACCATGTATGACATGACTGCATTCGTTGCCTCTTATCGCCGAAAACTGCAACAAAAAATGGATTTTCCGTTTTATACCACGAAGTGCTATGTACTGATACCGCACAGAATACGAGGGCGATTTTGACTGGCTAGCACGCTCTTCTAAAATTACGTTTGGAATTCTTTAGAGTTATTTATAGAAAGATAGAGCATCAGAGATGAATTAAAATAACAGGCAAAAGGATGATTTGAATGGTGACCATTAACCACAATTGATCTTATTTTATATAATTTAGTTACTAACATTAGGGGGGAAATGCTACACAAAAAAAAGGGGGACTCCATCCTCCCATATTTTTTCCCACAGACACCTGATAACTATAATCCCCCCCCTTCTGATTTTTATTTGCGGTGACAATTCCTCCAAAATGTGTGGATTCCTGGTCTCTCTCAACCCAATTTCGATTGATGTAGTTGTTTCACGCTTTTCACAAGCTTTAGAGATTGGCCTTCTATTGGACTGGTATAATATAGAATATACTTATTATAAACAGTATAAGGTATTTAAGGCTTACAAAAAAGCATGTTTACGATTACATAAATCGAAATTAGGATGGAATAGACGGGGAATCCACACATTTCGGAGAAATAATCGCCGCCCCAAAAAATCAGAAAAAAGGGGGAGTGTGTCCATACTTCAGAGGCCTGTGAATTTTTCCATTTCGGCACAGATCCGTAATATTAGGGATGCAGGGGAGGGGGTTCGCCGGAGAAGTTGGAAGTTGCACATGGCTTGTTTAAATTTCCTGACAGACAATGATACAAATATGATAGTCATGATAAAGACCTTCAGAACCTTATTTAGTGTGTGCATGGGTGGGGTAGGGGGTTATAGTGTTTGTCATTGCTGTCTCAATTTTTTCCCCTCAGGCTGGGAGGGGGGGGGGGGGGTTATTCTTTGCTCCAGCTAGGGCTTCAATTCATAACTTTCAAGCTTACATGCATTAATATCTTCTCATTCACTACTACATAGTACTATCAAAAATAGTGGAGGGGCCATTCTCGCAATATATCTTCATTTGCATGCATGAAAATAACAGTTAATGTTAAGGGTTGGCCAGTCGCCTCCGAAAAACATTGATATGTGCCTGCAGCGTTCTTGGTACTTATGGTGGGTTTCATAAAACTTCAATGTAACAACGGGTACTTGTCACATCAATACATACCACAAAGTCAATAACACATCACTAAAAAAAACTTTCCTTGCTCTACTTTGCATACTTCCAAATAATCTTTTATCTGTATTTTCTCTGACTTTCCATAGATCTGCATGAAACATGCAATTGGCAGAAATATTTATCATACTAGTTAACGAAGTTGTATTTACAGTAAGTCATAATTTCATTATTATCTTCATCAGACATGATTCTGACACGAAAATATTTTTAAATCTCCACTCGGGAAGTCTTATTAGCTTCTATCTTCTGATGACACGTAAAATCCCGAAACGTACGAACAGCTTTGGTTTTCTTGAGTAACTAAAAATAGCGTACAGCGTCTTCAATTCAATTTTTTTTATTTTGTTAACAAAGCAATATGTTCAAGATTTTTTGGTAATAAACATCGTATCAATTTATTGTGATGATAAAACAATGAGACTTTATTTTTCAACACAACGAATATACAATTTTCATTCTGTGCGGTATCAGTACATAGCACTTCGTGGTATAAAACGGAAAATCCATTTTTTATCGCAGTTTTCGGCGATAAGAGGCAACGAATGCAGTCATGTCATACATGGTTTTTAAGTTGAATGATTGTACAATACAGCGGTAGTAAATACATTTACATAGCATATTCCCTGGAAGCTCAAAAGGCCGACATTCTCAGGGGGTGCCATTCTGTGTCATTTGAAGCTAGGTACCTTGTGTTGTTATTAGTATACAGAGGTCCTAAGTCATTTACAGAAACAAGTGCCTGTGATGCCTCCGTCCATTTCATAAATACATATCATTTGTGTGCAGCATGACAAATCCTTCTTTATCTTTACCACAATCACGACCTTGAACTTTCTGTCGCTTTGCAAGCATACCAGTATTATAATTTTCATAAAAACAATATGACAAAGCACTTACAATGTATCGAAATCAGGTGGAAACAAAAATTTGTCTGTAAAAGTGAAAGCTGACATTTTTTCACAGTTACTTTTTCGAATTTCGAGCCCGATTTAATTTTTTATATACATGGGAACCAAACAAATAGGGGAGGGGGGGGGGGTAATAATGTTAATACTTTAGTACAAGTGTACATGTTACAGGTTCTTCTTTTCTTGTATTACTTACATGTGTCTTATAAGCATTTATCACAGAAAATCTCCATCTATATACATAAACGGTTGTTTGGTTTTCTTTTAATTAAATGTACATTGACATGTTTTGACTTTTTTCTTATGTATGTTGCTTTTTGCTTGTATGTCTTCAAGGGCCCCAAATAGGTTTCAATAAATCTATTTCATTATATATACATTAATCACGCTCAAAAGTGTGATCTGAACAACGTGTAAACTATTTGGCTTCAACAGAACCCCTTTGCATCCTTTCAAGTGACAGTCGGGGATAAATTGTCTTCTACTATTGTTTACAAGCAGGAAAAAAAATCCCTTAAAATATTCTTTTGTCCAAAGTTTCAACTCCTGATTTGGAGGCAAGGGGGAAAGGGTGGGGGGGGGGGGGGGTGGGGGGGGTGGGGGGGGGGCTCCATTCGCCCTTCAATTCATCAGTTCATTCATTGTATTACATTTTTACTATTCATTACTCCCACCAAAGGAGAGGAGTGGGGGGGGGGGGGGGCAATCCGCCAATTAATCTTATTTTACATGTGAAAATAACGGAAAATGAACGTTGTCAAAAAAGTGGAGGGTCAGTCCCTAGTTAGAGAGTCTGACACGGTGGTGCAATGAGTGCACATGAAGATTTACTCGTGCGCGAATCTGTCGACATTTGATATCGTGAACATTTATGTAACTTTGTAAATTAACATCACAATCGACAAACAATAATGCTCTTAGTGGTATATCACATACATACTACTAAATATTGGAGAGGGAAATTACAGGGATTACACCCCTTTCATTGAGAGAGAGAGAGAGAGAGAGAGAGAGAGAGAGAGAGAGAGAGAGAGAGTAAATGGTAGCCGCCAAATAAATTAAGTACATGGCGGCCACCAGATAGATTAAGTGGCAGCCGCCAGTTAATTTATATGGTGGCCGCCAAATAAATGGTGTGGCGGTCTTGCCAGATAATAATCTATCTACGAAAGCCTATTAGTATCGTATAAAAAATAAATTTATATTCCCTATCTCGTAATTACGAGAAAAGATCTCGTTATTACGAGATAATCATCTCGTTATTACGAGATAATTATCTCGTAATTACGAGAAAATATATCGTAATTACGAGATAATCATCTCGTTATTACGAAAAAAGATCTCGTAATTACGAGATAATTATCTCGTAATTATGAGAAACGATATCGTAATTACGAGATAATTATCTCGATATTACGAGAAAAATATGTAATTTATTTTTTATATGATACTAATAGGCTTTCGTAGATAGATGCCAGGGTATAGAATTAATATTCATTTAACTGGCGACCGCCACTTAATTTATCTGGCGGTCGCCACTTATTATCTGGCAAGACCGCCACACCATTTATCTGGCGGTCATATGATGTCTTTCTTTATATGAGCTCTCCTCTCCTCATTCCGCCAGTGTGTTTAGGATGCTTCAGTGTGTTTAGGATGCTGTTTTAAATGTAAGAAATCACTTTCCATTCAAAGCATGCCAAGTAGACCAATCGAATTTTTAGAGAGTTAACTTACCGAACGAAAGTTTATTCATACATTCAAAGTACAAAGGAAGGAAAACGACGATTTAATATTGTAGGTTTCTGCAAGTCTATCAATTAATTAAATCAATCAAATTTTACAAGTTTTACGTTGATATAAGCTAATAATAAAGTTAAAGTATCATAATGCTTAGTGTAACTGTGTATGAATTTGAAAGTTCAAGATTCTTGTAATTCCACCGTTAAGTGCACACTCATCGTCGGTTACCCACGGGTGCTTCTATTCGATTCTCTCCATCATCAGCGGCCGAGATAGATGAGAAGTGTGTGTGTGCCGGGGGGGGGGGGGGGGGGGGGGGTAAGATAACTGGAGGTATCTCTGTGGAGACTATTTAGCTGTGGTTAGATGCTGAATTGTTTAATGCAAATGAATATTTGGAATTCTTGTACGATTCCAATACCATTTTCAATGGAGGCCGTGATCACCTTTTTGTTAATCTCATTAAATGATTACATATTTGACTTGTCTCATTTTATATATTGATAAATTTCAATTTAAATATCTATAATACGAAAATATCATTATTTTAACAAACCACTATCTAGCGCTTTAAGTGTATGCATCTTTTGTTTTTACTTTCTTAGTAACATGCATGTACAGGACTAGTGCCATCTCTCTCTCTCTCTCTCTCTCTCTCTCTCTCTCTCTCTCTCTCTCTAACGTGTACTCAATATCTTTAAAAGTAACCAGTACGAAATGATTTGATCATTAAAGATATATAGTGGCATTGGTCAATAAAAAAGAAAAACATTGCATACATTTGAGTATATGGTCTAGATTTGTAAAAATAAAATAGATAAATAAAAATCCAAACTTAGTTCAAGAAGTCTCATTTCTACATGTAGATCAGTACCTGATGCTACATGTACATCTAATAATGGTGAGGGTTTGTGTCGGTACATATTGTAGAAGGAGTCATGTAACAAATCTATCTACATATATACAGGTTTCACACCTCCAGTTTACAATCCTTTGAATTGGAGATCAAACTTCCGTAATAAAACAAGAATAAACACCTGTTGATCTGACAAATTTTGAAAACACAAAAATAGACGTATAAATATTCCAGTGTTACTAATATTAGTCTTTGATTTTAGTATAACGCGATGAAAGAAATAAAACCCGCAAGAAATGTGCGTAAACATATGCATTTCATGTTTCTAAAAGTGTGATTATGACCGGAACTAAACTTACGCGGACCGGAACGTAAATGATAATCCGGAACGAAAATTATAGGTATTTAGTATTCCTAAATCATGCGACACCGGACGACAATAGGTACCGTCACACACACTTTGAATAAGATAATTTCGATTTGCTGACCAATCAACAAAAAGGGAAATAATATCAAACGTTTCCAAGATTATCCATAAGTTGTGCAACTCGGTTTTATATCAATATTTTCTCTTAATTTAAAGGGACTGATTCACGATTTCCCCCAAAATTTTGATTTTCACTTTTAATGATCAAAATCTACTGTCTATTGTGTTTGAAATATTTCACATGAAAATTAAGGTTATATATTAACACAGAAGCTCATTTTAGAGAATTTATTATTTGTTTTGTAAACAAAGATTGCGGTATGCTATTGTTTACAAAATTTTCAAAAGAAATGGATATCGATCTAAGTTGATTATACTTTTCACATTTCAAGCATTTTTAGGATAAAATGTGTCAGGTAAGAGTTAAAATTTGAGACTATGCAAAATTAAGATGCATTATATTGCAAAATCAATATTTCACTTGTTTGTTTACATAAAAAGACTCGAGTCTTTGTTTACATAACACAGATTTAAGGCTAAAATATTGCTTTTATTCTTGCATTCAGAAGGTCACAATTTTGGCTGTCAACATTAAATGAGTTATATTTTTAATGTTTAACATAAAAAATGAAAAATATTTTTATCAAAAATCGTGAACCAGTTCCTTTAATTACGAGATCTTTTCTCGTAGGCCTAATTTCGAGATAATCATCTCGTAATTACGAGATATTTTCTCGTAATTACCATATCTTTTCTCGTAATAACGAGATATCTTCTCATAATTACGAGATAATTATCTCGTAATTACGAGATAATGGAATGTGATTTTTTTTTTTTTTTTTTTTTTACATGATACTAAAAGGCTTTCGTACCTATCAGCTTCAGTAAATGACATATTTAAAAAAGATATAAGATTCTGACTTTATAGATATGGACTCTGTTTAATATCATTTTACATTCTTATGTTGGATTTAGAATAATACATGAAATATCAAAATATGGCCCCGTTTTCTTTTCGTTCTATGGTATTGTTAACTTGAACAAGGTTAAGTGCTGCATTGAGGTCATGGGTAACGTTATATTTTATGAAAGTGACTCCATTATATGTAGAAAAAGAGACAGGCATCATTCACATGCCAATCTGGTCCGGTTTGAATAACGTGTAACCCTGGCTTTAAAAGAACTATACTTTTCCGGCTAAATAATAGTAGAGAGCCTTACCAACAGGCGAAGACCCTCTTATTGGTGTGACAGATAAGACATCAAGCAATACATTGATTTGCCGAAAGTCCTTAATTCAGAATAAGACAACTACGTCATGCAATAAACAGTCATAGAGGTGAGTTATCAAACCTAAGGTCAAAAAGAACAATCGATCACTGGATGACGTTTTAATGATATTGCAAGTATATCTTTTAGGCACTCTTCTGACATTCAGGGTATCTTAAAATATATCCATACCGTTCATCTGGCATACAGTCATAACCCTAATTGTAACTGGCCCGAGTATGATAGGCAGTTCAGATTAAAAATCTCAAAAAATCCCTAATTTATCTCCTTCGGTTCTGCTAATGCCGAATTATGGATGATGTATATTGAGGGAAGCTTTAGGTATTGTGATAAGAAGTATATCGACCCTATATATTTGTGTTCGGTTTTCTATGCTTCATTCGATCAAGCCATTTATTTAATTAAAAAATCTGATGAAGGAGCTTTGTAAAGTGGACTTCCCCAGTGCACTCAGACTTTTGCCAATTCATCCATCAAATTTTGTTCCGTAAGGTATGTGTATTGAAGTCAATATTACTTTGATATGCGTCTGTACATGTCGTTTGGGTGTTCCATCGTGTGTTCATAATCTTTTCTGCAAAGAGCAAAAAAAAAAAAAAAAAAGCTTGACAACAGTTATTCTCCTTTTCCTGAAGTGTATCTGGGTCGACTAACGAGAACCCAATCTATTAAAATCAGACTTCTTAGATCCCCGCCATATACTCTATTGCAGCGATTGTGAGCGTATTCTAGGATCTGATTTTAATTAGAATGAAAGAGAACCGATAGTTGTGTAGTTGTGGCTACTACGGTGGGATCAAGATATATACGAAGGAATACGGTATTACTTTTGATTTAGTTCCCATCCTGTTAACTATTTGGGTCTAGTCACATCATGTTAAGGTATTCAATGTATAAGAAAGGAGATTGAACAATTTTGAATGAATTAAATCAATATATTATTTTAAAATAGTGATAAAAGTGAAGTAAATCAAATTCACACGATAAGCCAATCGACTTTTTGGAAGAGTTATCCGCCCTAGGTAAACGTAAGAAAAATCTAATTTTCTAAACATGTGTGCGGTAAGGGATGAATTTTGTTTCATGTGTAGCATATTTTCATAAAGAGAAATTTTATGTAACTTTTTACCAAGAGATTTGTTTGAAAATTTAATTTCTTTTTAAAATATTTAATAAAATATGTCCTTCCCATAGACTTAAATGTAAAATTCTAGGTGAAATAAATCAAGCAGCAAGCAATATTTTGTAAATCTCTATGGCGAATTACTTTTGTTCAATAAAATCTTTAAAAATAATACCATGATTACAAAACTCTCGCCATTCATTCTTTAGGTATGAAATAATATAGTTGTTCATTAGATACCTTAAAGTAAATATACCTCGATTGTAAACACGGATAGCATACATGTAGCATTGTTTCACATACTCAGTACAATATCCACAGTCTGGCAAGTCTCAGTGGGTCAAGTCTCTCTCAAGGTCATTAATTATTGATATGCCTTAGGAAGTGGGAAAAAAAATACACCCTCCAACCCATATTAGTACATTAGGTTACAACAATCTCATTGCAGATTTTATACAGTGGGTAAGATGCAGGCCCCTCGCAGACCCCAGTCCTCAACCCACAGGCACTTGTTTCTGTATATAAGTTATGACGTCTGTGTTATTATTAGTATACAGACGTCATAACTTATATATAGAAACAAGTGCCTGTGCCTCAACCTTCAGCATCAGTGACTCTGTAAGACATCAAGTACATTGTTTGCTTGACACTGGAATTGTTACCCCCCCCCCCCCCCCCAAATAACCCAACGGCCAAACAAAAAACAACAGCATCAACTTATTAAGAGGGTGTGAACTCTTTTTGAGAATTTTCGCACTAAATATATATTGGTGTTACGTTAGCCCCCCCCCCCCCCCCCCCAAGTTTACCAGTTTATTAACTATATTGCTTTCTTCTGTGCTAACCAAATGTCATATTACCTACACTAGTCCTGCCACACCTACGCTATCTTGCAATGACGTATCGATAAGCGATACACACATTTCCTTGTTAATAACTGGTTCAAGAACAGATTAATATAATAGGGGTTTTACGTTGCACATCCCACTAAACTTACATACAGATTCCTTATTTTATTAAATGCACAACATTTTGTGAAACAGACCACACGCACATGGCCATTTCTTCTGTAATTAACCTCTCAATTTTCTCCCACAAACATGTCTATTACTTTCTCTGGCTTAGACACTTCTACATTTAAGTTCCATTTATTCAGAATAGACGGGGCCACCCATTTTCTTTTACAAGGGGTCCCTATGGAGGAAATAAAGTATAGAGGCAGATGGAAATCTGATGCATTCCTATATCAGGGCCTAAGGTTGAATCGTGTAAGTATGCCTGCATTATTCCGTTTTCGAATTGAATACCCTAGTTTGTAGGTTCCAATAATAATATTATCTGGATTATAAGATCTTCCACCATTTATTATGCTGCTCGCCATGCAGAAAAGCATTTTGAAAAACCGCACATGGACAACAACATACTATTTCAGTGTTTTGGTCCAGTGGAGTGGCATGGTGTGAGAAGAAGTGGACCCGGTGGTTAAAAGCGTTGATAAAACGGGCAGGTCAGATTTTATATTGATTCACTGTGGGGGTGCAGTATTGGTACAATATCATTGTGTAGATTGCAGAAAGTCATGGAATTACCCATTTACAAATATTTCTCCCACAGACTCGATGTATTCGGTCCCAGATGCTCCCCAGGTATTACTATAAATACGTGTTTTCAAACATTGTAGCTGACAAACCAAGAAAAACATTTAACATATCCTTAGTCCCATTTGTAACAGCACACAATGGAGCTGTATATGAAATACCCGGGTCTTCAGCACCGCTCTCCAACCTGTTATTGAGGTGGTAGGAATTTGCCCGATCCTGTTCCGGTTATGTTGGAATTTGTCCGATCCTGTTCCGGTTATGTTGGAATTTGTCCGATCCTGTTCCGGTTATGTTGGTAAATACTATACGTGATGTTTTACTCATCGTAGTCCAAAGCAACTTTAGAATATATTAACCACGTAGCTTTTTGATATAGGCGATCTTCCTGCCAGGGCGTTGTTTCAGATGTCGTTATGTCTATTAACATTGCTTGTTTCAGATGTCGTTATGTCTATTAACATTTCTTGTTTCAGATGTTTTTATGTCTATTAACATTTCTTGTTTCAGATGTCTTTATGTCTATTAACATTGCTTGTTTCAGATGTCGTTATGTATATTAACATCGCTTGTTTCAGATGTTTTTATGTCTATTAACATTGCTTGTTTCAGATGTCGTTATGTCTATTAACATTTCTTGTTTCAGATGTCGTTATGTCTATTAACATTTCTTGTTTCAGATGTTTTTATGTCTATTAACATTTCTTGTTTCAGATGTCTTTATGTCTATTAACATCGCTTGTTTCAGATGTTTTATGTCTATCAACATCGCTTGTTTCAGATGTTTTTATGTCTATCAACATCGCTTGTTTCAGATGATTTTATGTCTATTAGCATTGCTTGTTTCAGATGTTTTTATATCTATTAACATTTCTTGTTTCAGATGTTTTTATATCTAATAACATTGCTTGTTTCAGATGTTTTTATGTCTATCAACATCGCTTGTTTCAGATGTTTTTATGTCTATTAACATTTCTTGTTTCAGATGTTTTTATGTCTATTAACATTGCTTGTTTCAGATGTCGTTATGTCTATTAACATTGCTTGTTTCAGATGTCGTTATGTCTATTAACATCGCTTGTTTCAGATGTCTTTATGTCTATTAACATTTCTCGATTCAGATGTTTTTATGTCTATTAACATTGCTTGTTTCAGATGTCGTTATGTCTATTAACATTGCTTGTTTCAGATGTCGTTATGTCTATTAACATCGCTTGTTTCAGATGTTTTTATGTCTATTAATATTTCTTGTTTCAGATGTTTTTATATCTATTAACATTGCTTGTTTCAGATGTTTTTATGTCTATTAACATTGCTTGTTTCAGATGTCTTTATGTCTATTAACATTGCTTGTTTCAGATGTTTTTATGTCTATTAACATTTCTTGTTTCAGATGTTTTTATATCTATTAACATCGCTTGTTTCAGATGTTTTTATGTCTATTAACATTGCTTGTTTCAGATGTCGTTATGTCTATTAACATTGCTTGTTTCAGATGTCGTTATGTCTATTAACATTTCTTGTTTCAGATGTTTTTATGTCTATTAACATTTCTTGTTTCAGATGTCTTTATGTCTATTAACATCGCTTGTTTCAGATGTTTTATGTCTATCAACATCGCTTGTTTCAGATGTTTTTATGTCTATCAACATCGCTTGTTTCAGATGATTTTATGTCTATTAGCATTGCTTGTTTCAGATGTTTTTATATCTATTAACATTTCTTGTTTCAGATGTTTTTATATCTAATAACATTGCTTGTTTCAGATGTTTTTATGTCTATCAACATCGCTTGTTTCAGATGTTTTTATGTCTATTAACATTTCTTGTTTCAGATGTTTTTATGTCTATTAACATTGCTTGTTTCAGATGTCGTTATGTCTATTAACATTGCTTGTTTCAGATGTCGTTATGTCTATTAACATTTCTTGTTTCAGATGTCTTTATGTCTATTAACATTTCTCGATTCAGATGTTTTTATGTCTATTAACATTGCTTGTTTCAGATGTCGTTATGTCTATTAACATTGCTTGTTTCAGATGTCGTTATGTCTATTAACATCGCTTGTTTCAGATGTTTTTATGTCTATTAACATTGCTTGTATCAGATGTTTTTATGTCTATTAACATTTCTTGTTTCAGATGTTTTTATATCTATTAACATTTCTTGTTTCAGATGTTTTTATATCTAATAACATTGCTTGTTTCAGATGTTTTTATGTCTATCAACATCGCTTGTTTCAGATGTTTTTATATCTAATAACATTGCTTGTTTCAGATGTTTTTATGTCTATCAACATCGCTTGTTTCAGATGTTTTTATATCTATTAACATTTCTTGTTTCAGATGGCGTTATGTCTATTAACATTGCTTGTTTCAGATGTCTTTATGTCTATTAACATTTCTTGTTTCAGATGTTTTTATATCTATTAACATTGCTTGTTTCAGATGTTTTTATGTCTATTAACATTGCTTGTTTCAGATGTCTTTATGTCTATTAACATTGCTTGTTTCAGATGTTTTTATATCTAATAACATTGCTTGTTTCAGATGTTTTATGTCTATCAACATCGCTTGTTTCAGATGTCGTTATGTCTATTAACATTGCTTGTTTCAGATTTTTTATGTCTATTAACATTTCTTGTTTCAGATGTTTTTATGTCTATTAACATGGCTTGTTTCAGATGTTTTATGTCTATTAACATTGCTTGTTTCAGATGTTTTTATATCTAATAACATTGCTTGTTTCAGATGTTTTATGTCTATTAACATTGCTTGTTTCAGATGTCGTTATGTCTATCAACATCGCTTGTTTCAGATGTTTTTATGTCTATTAACATTTCTTGTTTCAGATGTTTTTATGTCTATTAACATGGCTTGTTTCAGATGTTTTATGTCTATTAACATTTCTTGTTTCAAATGTTTTTATGTCTATTAACATTTCTTGTTTCAGATGTTTTTATGTCTATTAACATTTCTTGTTTCAGATGTTTTTATATCTAATAACATTGCTTGTTTCAGATGTTTTATGTCTATCAACATCGCTTGTTTCAGATGTCGTTATGTCTATTAACATTGCTTGTTTCAGATTTTTTATGTCTATTAACATTTCTTGTTTCAGATGTTTTTATGTCTATTAATATTGCTTGTTTCAGATGTCGTTATGTCTATTAACATTGCTTGTTTCAGATGTTTTATGTCTATTAACATTTCTTGTTTCAGATGTTTTTATGTCTATTAACATTTCTTGTTTCAGATGTTTTTATGTCTATTAACATCGCTTGTTTCAGATGTTTTTATGTCTATTAACATTGCTTGTTTCAGATGTTTTATGTCTATTAACATTTCTTGTTTCAGATGTCGTTATGTCTATCAACATCGCTTGTTTCAGATGTTTTTATGTCTATTAACATTTCTTGTTTCAGATGTTTTTATATCTAATAACATTGCTTGTTTCAGATGTCGTTATGTCTATTAACATTTCTTGTTTCAGATGTTTTTATATCTATTAACATTGCTTGTTTCAGATGTTTTATGTCTATTAACATTGCTTGTTTCAGATGTTTTTATGTCTATTAACATTTCTTGTTTCAGATGTCGTTATGTCTATCAACATCGCTTGTTTCAGATGTTTTTATGTCTATTAAAATTTCTTGTTTCAGATGTTTTTATGTCTATTAACATCGCTTGTTTCAGATGTTTTTATGTCTATTAACATCGCTTGTTTCAGATGTTTTATGTCTATTAACATTGCTTGTTTCAGATGTCGTTATGTCTATTAACATTGCTTGTTTCAGATGTTTTTATGTCTATTAAAATTTCTTGTTTCAGATGTTTTTATGTCTATTAACATCGCTTGTTTCAGATGTTTTTATGTCTATTAACATCGCTTGTTTCAGATGTTTTATGTCTATTAACATTTCTTGTTTCAGATGTTTTTATGTCTATTAACATTTCTTGTTTCAGATGTTTTTATGTCTATTAACATCGCTTGTTTCAGATGTTTTTATGTCTATTAACATTTCTTGTTTCAGATGTTTTTATGTCTATTAACATCGCTTGTTTCAGATGTTTTATGTCTATTAACATTTCTTGTTTCAGATGTTTTTATGTCTATTAACATTGCTTGTTTCAGATGTCGTTATGTCTATTAACATTGCTTGTTTCAGATGTTTTTATGTCTATTAACATTTCTTGTTTCAGATGTTTTTATGTCTATTAACATTTCTTGTTTCAGATGTTTTTATATCTATTAACATTGCTTGTTTAAGATGTTTTTATGTCTATTAACATCGCTTGTTTCAGATGTTTTTATGTCTATTAACATTGCTTGTTTAAGATGTTTTTATGTCTATTAACATTTCTTGTTTCAGATGTTTTTATGTCTATTAACATTTCTTGTTTCAGATGTCGTTATGTCTATCAACATCGCTTGTTTCAGATGTTTTTATGTCTATTAACATCGCTTGTTTCAGATGTTTTTATGTCTATCAACATCGCTTGTTTCAGATGTCTTTATGTCTATTAACATTTCTTGTTTCAGATGTCTTTATGTCTATCAACATCGCTTGTTTCAGATGTTTTTATGTCTATCAACATCGCTTGTTTCAGATGTCTTTATGTCTATTAACATTTCTTGTTTCAGATGTCTTTATGTCTATTAACATTTCTTGTTTCAGATGTTTTTATGTCTATTAACATCGCTTGTTTCAGATGTCGTTATGTCTATTAACATCGCTTGTTTCAGATGTCTTTATGTCTATTAACATTTCTCGATTCAGATGTTTTTATGTCTATTAACATCGCTTGTTTCAGATGTTTTTATATCTATTAACATTGCTTGTTTCAGATGTTTTTATGTCTATTAACATTTCTCGATTCAGATGTTTTTATGTCTATTAACATCGCTTGTTTCAGATGTCTTTATGTCTATTAACATCGCTTGTTTCAGATGTTTTTATATCTATTAACATTGCTTGTTTAAGATGTTTTTATGTCTATTAACATTGCTTGTTTCAGATGTCGTTATGTCTATTAACATCGCTTGTTTCAGATGTCGTTATGTCTATTAACATCGCTTGTTTCAGATGTTTTTATGTCTATTAACATCGCTTGTTTCAGATGTTTTTATATCTATTAACATTGCTTGTTTCAGATGTTTTTATGTCTATTAACATTTCTTGTTTCAGATGTTTTTATGTCTATTAACATTTCTTGTTTCAGATGTCGGTATGTCTATTAACATTGCTTGTTTCAGATTTTTTATGTCTATTAACATTTCTTGTTTCAGATGTCGTTATGTCTATTAACATTTCTTGTTTCAGATGTCGTTATGTCTATTAACATTGCTTGTTTCAGATGTCGTTATGTCTATTAACATTTCTTGTTTCAGATGTCTTTATGTCTATTAACATTGCTTGTTTCAGATGTTTTTATGTCTATTAACATTGCTTGTTTCAGATGTCGTTATGTCTATCAACATCGATTGTTTCAGATGTTTTTATGTCTATTAACATTTCTTGTTTCAGATGTCGGTATGTCTATTAACATTGCTTGTTTCAGATGTTTTATGTCTATTAACATTGCTTGTTTCAGATGTCGTTATGTCTATCAACATCGATTGTTTCAGATGTTTTTATGTCTATTAACATTTCTTGTTTCAGATGTCGGTATGTCTATTAACATTGCTTGTTTCAGATTTTTTATGTCTATTAACATTTCTTGTTTCAGATGTCGTTATGTCTATTAACATTGCTTGTTTCAGATGTCGTTATGTCTATTAACATTGCTTGTTTCAGATGTTTTTATGTCTATTAACATTTCTTGTTTCAGATGTTTTTATGTCTATTAACATTTCTTGTTTCAGATGTCGTTATGTCTATTAACATTTCTTGTTTCAGATGTCTTTATGTCTATTAACATTGCTTGTTTCAGATGTTTTTATATCTATTAACATTTCTTGTTTCAGATGTTTTTATGTCTATTAACATTTCTTGTTTCAGATGTCTTTATGTCTATTAACATTTCTTGTTTCAGATGTTTTTATGTCTATTAACATTTCTTGTTTCAGATGTCGTTATGTCTATTAACATTTCTTGTTTCAGATGTCGTTATGTCTATTAACATTTCTTGTTTCAGATGTCTTTATGTCTATTAACATTTCTTGTTTCAGATGTTTTTATGTCTATTAACATTTCTTGTTTCAGATGTCGTTATGTCTATCAACATCGCTTGTTTCAGATGTTTTTATGTCTATTAACATTGCTTGTTTCAGATGTTTTTATGTCTATTAACATTTCTTGTTTCAGATGTCGTTATGTCTATTAACATTGCTTGTTTCAGATGTTTTAATGTCTATCAACATTGCTTGTTTCAGATGTTTTATGTCTATCAACATCGCTTGTTTCAGATGTTTTTATGTCTATTAACATTGCTTGTTTCAGATGTTTTTATGTCTATTAACATTTCCCGATTCAGATGTTTTTATGTCTATTAACATTTCTCGATTCAGATGTCGTTATGTCTATTAACATTTCTCGATTCAGATGTTTTTATGTCTATTAACATCGCTTGTTTCAGATGTTTTTATGTCTATTAACATCGCTTGTTTCAGATGTTTTTATGTCTATTAACATCGCTTGTTTCAGATGGTTTTATGTCTATTAACATTTTACAGATGTTTTTATGTCTATCAACATTACCTATTCACACATGAAGTCATAATATGACCGAATTTCCCTAAGCCTTCCACAGATTTTGTTCCATTCCAGGTCCATGGTCATTAATTAGGCTTATTTGATTGATAGTGATTGAAAATATTGACGCACACATCGATTGATCGATCGACAAATTGATTGAAATATTGATTGATTAAAACATTGATGGATTGAAATATTGATCGATTAGAATAATACTGAAACGAAAGTCGGAATCGAAATAGGTTCATACCAGTCTGTCAATTGGAACCTTGTAATAAGCACTTCTTGTTTCACCCTTTCAATCCTCAGGGATCACGTGCTAGACTAGGGTATATAAGCAGCGATATTAGAGTTCTCCCGTCTCCCCGATTTTACTGAGGGAGATCCGAGGGTCAATCGGCCACAGGTGAAGATTAGCATGTTACCTTCAAGAATCCCTTCCCCCGACTACAATGTATACTGTGGGGATCCGTGGCCGATCGACTTTAGGAAGAGGAGATGGACTCATCCACCACCTTCTGGAGGACCTAACCATCCCTGGATCTTCAAGAAGACCCGTTCCCGTTTCCAGGGGATCCGAGGGTCGACCACCATCGTCGCCTCGCCGCAACAAACCTAGTGTAGCAAGGCCCCTACTGAGCAGTCTGCACTATAAATCTACACCATTGTCGTCTTAGTTTCATACTGAAGTCAACAAGAGCCATCCCTCTATACTGCTTAGGTAAAAAGTAATCTTGATTGACAGTCTAACGTGCCTGTATAAGGCTTTCGAGACTGTTGTTTTATTGAGCGAGTTGGTGAATATTTTTCTTACTTAGCTAGGAAGCGCGCTCCAGGACAGAATGAGATATATGTATATATTTTTGATCAAAATACTTGATTGAGAACTTCAATAACTAATTCATTTATACCCTTAATTGCTCAGGCAGAGCAACCGAATATTCGAACACAGAAACGTTACAATACTGACTGACTGAATGATTGATTCTAATTTTAATTGACTAAAATATTGAGTGATTGTTGATCCCACTAGTCGTTGTAGATCTTGTACTTCATTATATCAAATATACTGATATTAATATCATAATGATTACCACTTTTGATAAGATTATATTTTATGATTCTATATTTTTATTCATCTTCACCTTTCATGAAGTAAAACTTTGGCAAAGACTATCCATACGGTGTTGTTATTCTGTTCTACGGATATAACTCATGATATTGTGGTATGGATAGAATGTTCTTCATGCATCATCCTGTTATATTACTGGATGAAAGACGAAGATAACGAACAGTAATCAATCTCATAACTCCTATGAGCAATACAAAATAAAGAGTTGGGCAAACACAGACCCTTAGATATACTAGAGGTGGGATCATGTGTCTAGGAGGAGTATGCATCCCCTGTCGACCGGTCACACCCGCTGTGAGCTCTATATCTTGATCAGGTAAACGGAGTTATCCGTAATCAAAATCAGTGTGCCAAGAACGGCCAGACAATCGGTAAGAAACACAACATACAGCATTTGACCCAATGATGGGTTGTATTGGCAAACTAGATCGTCATAGCGACCATATATTTTGTGAAATTCTTACTTTAAACGAGACTGTTGAAAGTCCTGCACCATCAACTTGTTTGTCAGTAGCCTGCCTCATTTTAAAAACAGATCGTACATGTACATAGAACAAACTCTTGCGTATGGAATCATTTGAGAGATACAAACACAATGTGCAATTGATAATGAAATATTGCTACATAAATACTGGAAGTTGACGATGGAGAAGCTGAAGTCATCCCGTTTGTCATAAAGTTTAGTTGTTAGTTTGCCGTTAATATCTATTTTCAATAAAATATCTAAATATGAAACAGAAGTGGACGATTCTGTACATGCAAGGTGAAGATACACGTGGTGTATTTTACTTCGAGTTCACAGGGATATATCGAATCCACATATAAACAGGTCAGTTAATAAAGGAGCACAATTTGTGCCCATGGGATTTCCAACAGACTGTTGGAAGACCTGATCACCTAAGATTACGAAGATATGTCAATGAGGAACTCCAGCATATTTTTGATTTTAATAGTGCTGATATTTATATTTTCAGTCATGTGATTTTGTCTTACCTGTATATCCAACATGGCCTTCCTGTTATTTCAAATGTCAGTCTATTCTTGTTATTAAATGCCTGTGCTGTGTGTCAGCCTATTTATACATGTACCTCATTTACGTGTTGTTTTAAAGTTTAAAGACCCCTAAACCATATAATTAGATTCCTGCTACACATATCAAGATGCATTGAGTATTCTGACGGGCAAGTGCTCCGGGGTCTTCCCAACCCCCATCAAGTTTTGATGGTTCAAATATCTTTAAAATGGTTGAGATTCCAACCCTTAAAGCACATGACACAATGCACTTAGCAGCAGGTTTTTGTTCGTCATTTCCCCATCCAATTTGCCCCTCAAGATGAAAAAGAAAATTCCAAAAAACTCTATTGCACAACGAAAGGACACCACTAATTACCTCCCGAAAGATGATCTGGCCTGCATAAAATGTAAGAAGAGTTATGGGAACTAGGGTTTTTTTTCTATAGAAAAATATCGTTTTTCAACCCTCAAATGGCCCACAGGGTGAAAAGGAAAATTCTGAAACTTTTTCCCACATCTACGGGACACCATAAATTATCTCCCAAAAGCTGATTTGGCTACTGCGAAAATCTTAAAGAGGAGTTCTATAAATCGTGTTTGCAACTTTTTCAAATAAATGTAAATTCAAGCATATATAGATATAAAAAGTTATTTAATTTTTTGGATAAGTACATGTATTTTTTTTTTAAATTTGAAGAACTTTTGGAATTTATTGTTCGTTTAAGACCCAAGATCAAAATCTTGTTACATTTCATATTGCACATTAACATAATCATGCATTTCTAACATTTACAGTGGTTCTTTTCGAGAGAAAAAGTACACCTTTCAAAAAGTTTAGCAATCTCAGAAATCATTGTACCGAAGTACCTTAATGAATCAATTTGTCTTTTTAAAAATATCAGCAAGCTCATATAAGTCTTCAATAAAGTTTATCTTTGTCATGATTACGTAAGATGAAGTGATCACACATTCAAACATGTGTTATTCAGAGCACGGTAGCCGCTACATCCATTGCTATATATCTTGCACATGTATGGACATATGAAATGAAATATACAAGTATTATGTATTCGGCACTATTTGCACGCCTTGCCATGGTTACAAGAACAATTTACAGTCATTACGTGTAATTTGAGCTGTTAGCGAGACTTGCGCCAAATTGTTTATAGAATGATTCTGGAAGCTTCGTATAAGCACAGTCCCCGAGTATAACAGAAGGTAAGATTATTTTGAAGGATATCTTTTTGAAACATGTGTACATACATTTAGTGCAATTTTAGTGTGCATAAACATACGTGTGTCGTTCAGAAAACCGTGCAATTCCTTTTAAAGAAAATCATGACTTAACCAATTAGGACTTGATTTTTTTATTATTATTTTTCTATGTATATGTCACACGGTATGAGTACATGTACACTTTACATGAATATTCATACGTTGATGTTATCAGCGATCATTTGTACATGCTATTCATCTTTCAGATATACTCTTCAAACATCAAAAATAAATCATTTGGACGTTAAACTGGAGAAACAGGAATCCCGAACAGAGAAGAAGGACACTCTGTTCCGACAAATGCCCTCGCTACGGGATTTGGCCAGCGAATGTGGCAGTGACGATGTCCAAGACGTTATATTACCCTCTGCCATCGGCCGAGGTACGTATTCAGGGACCAACTGTGCAAATTAAAGAGAACATCCTTGATTTGAATTTTTTTTGTTGAATTAAAAAGAATATCATATCATGTCAATGATATTACCATATTGTATAAGATAGGATATGGAACATGCCAGCATTTTATAGAATGTAGAAAGTATGCGAGATTTATTTTACAAGTAGGATACTGGTAAGATTCCTCGAGTTTTATTTCGTTCACCCAAGTACACGTGTACTTGTACGTACACGTATCTCGTATTAATGTAGTTTTACTGATTAAGACGTACGTCTTATGACATACATGTACACATTAGTACAGTGCAGGTAAACAGGTATGGCATGGCACATAGCATTGCTGATTTTATAGTCAGAGAATGCAGCATAAGAATATTTTTATGTCAATTAATTAAAGGCACAGTGAAGACATTTCCCTCAATTACACAACTCTCTGAATTTTTTTTTTTTACACTTCATAATTGATAAGTTTAAAAACAGATGATTTTTTCAGTAGTACACCTACATGTAGATATATCTCTTACGCTCTTTTACTTTTTATTTCTTACTTCGTTAATATGACATCCATTTTTAATGGTAAGATCATGTGAATACATTCTAATTATTTGGTGTTTTATTTTATAAACATGCGATATTAACTTCAAGTAAAATTGCAATGAAAAATATTCATAAATGTACATATAAATTTTAACATCTTGGTAAGGAGTTGATTTGTTCAACAATATTTTGCATGAAAATATCAGCAATTCTTTGCTTGATTCGTATGAATATGCTAATTTTTTTCGTATGAATATGCTAATTTTCCCGGTATGAATATGCTGATTTGTGTGCTGGTGGATTATGCATTGTCTTGTAATGATTAGGTCTGTGTCGGGATGAGCCACTGACAGACTCTGGGAAGAAGCTTCAGTTGATGAAGATGCTGTGTTTGACCGTCCTCCCCGTTTTGGGGGTGTGGTCCTATAGTGTGTACATGTTGTCCGACACCATCACAATCAGAAGCGAAAATGAAATGGTAAGTATACCTATCATCGAATATCAACAATGAGTTCATAACAAGTACATTGCAAATATACAGATGTAACTATCTATTCGAAAGCGGGAAGAGAAACAAGTTCCTTTGAAAGAGAATATCATCTTCAAGAAGGGTTTTCTTATTCTTCACGAGAAAGATTTCATAAGATATTTTACCCGGCAACAATTTCTCACAATATATTACTCGTTAAACCTTATGTTCTCAAAACCAACAATAAAACAGTTGGACACAAGCGTCAAAAATATCAGCCGCAAAAGAAATCATCCTACAAATACTGCACACCTTTTTTGTATTTCATGGATGAAGTAACAAACGAAATAAATTGAACCCGAAACAAACGCAATACAAATTGAGAACAATGTTTATAATTACATTTTTATACGCTTGATCTATTTCTGGAGGTTATACAACTCAATGGCTATAGCTAATATTTACAATAAATTCAATCACCAATTAAGTATTAAGTACATATTACATTAATTTAGGAAAATATATTCACATCAATCCTGCAGAAACGAAAACATTAATTCCGCAGAAACGCATGTGCAGTATGAAAACCCATCTTACGCGGCCTGTAATAATAAGGGTCATCATATAGTCCTAAAACGTCAACAACGTTTAAAATATACGGAATGTTTTACAGAAAGACAGATTGACCCAAAATTGATAATCCCGCTTTATCCTGAGGTGATGGACAAAATGATGCCTATTTTCCATGTTACTCTATAGCTATGAATAAGAAGTAAAACAGGTCATATTATGTGCATGTCCATATGTATATTATCGGGTATTTTACGTTTCTTGTAGACGAGGAAGGCTCTCGAATTCAGCGTGGAATTGGGAAAACTTGTACATCATTTACAGAAAGAACGAGATATGAGTGTCTTGTATCTAAGTGCATTAAAACCCGAAACAAAGACATTCTTACTGACAGAATATATTGAAACAGATCGAGCAATCAATCGTCTGCAAGTTTGGCCAGGGAATTTGGACAAACTAGATAGACTACGCTTCGAGACCAAAACTAACATGATCCAGTATTTGGCTAGGAGAAGACAGGCACTGACTCCTTCAGACGGCTTTAACATTCAAGACGAAATCAATTTCTATACGGATATCATCAAAGTGGTCATTAAATGGATGTACGATTCCATCAATGAGACGGAGTTTGCTGTGGTCTGGAAACCTCTTGTAGCGTACCAGAAGTTGACCAGTGCCAAAGAAGACGTGGGAGTAGAAAGAGCGTTAGGGACTGTGTTTTACGCAAACGGAGGTTTCGAATCTCATTCATTTTTCGAGATGTACAACACAAAGGTCCATAACTTCAGGGCCTATTACAAAACCGCTAAGCTTTATTCGGAGAGGGTGGACATGATTTATGCAAGTACCGTTCAGGAAGTGGGAAATAACCTCACCGAAATCATCGACCAATTCCGATTCGACATCCAACACCATGTTGAAGGAAGTAACGCAAGCGCTTTTGCCGATTTGGCCAAAGCGCGGCATTGGTTTGACAACATGACGATATACTTGGACGCTCTTCTGAATATCCAGCAGGATCTGGGATCTGAGATTTTGGCTATTTTGGACACAGTTGTAGAGAATGTTACAAGCAATCTGACGATCAGTGCGGCTTTTCTTGTAATTGTTATACTTATGTGTCCTTTTGTCATCTGGACGACAGAAAACTTAACCAGCAGCATCCAGAAATACGCTCTTACACTAGTGGACAAAACCCGAGAACTGACCCGCGAGAAAAGACGTATAGACTCCCTTTTGTATCAGCTGGTCCCAAAGCCAGTGGCAGAACAACTTAAGCAGAGCAAAACCATCGAAGCCCAATACTTTAAATCAGCCACAATTCTGTTTTCGGATATTTTCAAATTCAATAACATCATGGACGAATTTAAAGCCGGGGATGTTGTGGAATTATTGAATGAACTTTACTACATCTTCGACAGCATCATCGACACGTACGACATTTATAAAGTCAATGCCACCAACGATGCGTATATGGTCGCTTCAGGTATAATTAACTACCAATTTTCAATTGAATATAAGTATTTATATGTACATGTACGATACATTGGTTATGTCTTCATCTATTCATATAATAATGAACCACCGGTTTTTCAACTTCACTGGCGAATCAACTTTTGAGTTTGCAAATTCAAAATCGATCGATGGTATATATATATATATATATATATACATGTATGCATAAACTACCACGTGAAATAAAAGCCAACCTGGTCCTAAAATTTACACATTCGTCCATAAATGCAGTAATTTCCATTTTGGAAAGGCCAGAAAGGAAAACGTCTATGTATGTATTTTCCCAAATCTGATTCCTAATCTGTAATACGGAATCACAGAAACATTATCATGCTTTCAATTTCAGGCACTGTTTTCAAATACAAATGTTCGGCCCCATACATCAACCAAATTATATGTAATTTCAATATTAAGACACTGGTAATAACGTTAATGTAAACACAGCTTAAGGCCAAATTAAGACTACTACCTGGTTCTTTGATTTCTAGATATGTGGGTGTAATTGTGATCTTCCTGTGAGACTCTTAAGTTGTTTGTATTTTGAATTCATTTTCAACTTCAGGTTTACCAAACAGGAAGAACGATATGCATGCTCGCGACATCGCCATGTTTGCCCTGAACCTGTTGACGGTTATTAACCAGACACGATTTAGTACCTGTAATGACAAAATGATACAACTTAGGATCGGAATCAACACAGGTATTCGGTCTCAGGGTGTTTTTTGACAGTATTTCAATGTATAATCAGCTATTACCGATGTCATATTCAAGAATTTAACTATCTTCGAATGATAATTATATAAAGACATGATTTAGATTTCACGATCAAAATATCACAGATAATTATTGACCACAGGGATTATCAATATTTAAAATGCATCGTTTCCTTTCCTCTTTGGCAATATATTTCACCCGTATTTTCTAAACTCTTTGACCATGGGTATCGGTATCTCTAGCGTTTTCTGTGATGTGTCATCAGTGTTTTCTATGCTGTTTGCAGGCCCGTGTATGGCTGGAATCGTGGGAACAATATTACCGAGATACGGGGTGTTTGGAGAGACGCTCGATATCGCCTTCATAATGAAGTCCAGCTGTCATCGTAAGATCAATATTCTTTCAGGGAATTCCAATTCTATCCATACCCGTTCTTGTTGGTTTCATAAGTTTTATCACAGAATATTGTGCATCCATTTACTAAAGCTCAATATCATGTAAAATACGTGTAGTTCATGCCCTCCTGAACTTCCTAAAATGCAAGAAAATGGACGCTCGAGACGTGCATTTTACAGGAATCATCGAAACGAAACACGCCTCGGACGGCTACAGATTCTATCTAATATTTCCTAAAAGGGTCTCCTGAATAAATAGATAATAGGTTAGATTTAGAATATTAATGCGAAGATATTTACACGCAGTGATACTACATTGTATGAATAATAACAGAAAGCACTGGTGTTGGTATGCATGCAGGAACACAACAACAGCGTGTCTAATAATGACATAATATTTTACCTATGAGTTGTCACTTTTTCGGTGAAACCTTTGTTTACATGTACACCTGTACAGATATTGAACCCTTGTTTACATGTACACGTGCACATTTATTAAACCCTTGTTTACATGAACACGTGTACAGATACCCTTGTTTACATATACACGTGTACAAATATTGAACCCTTGTTTACATATACACGTGTACAGATATTGAACCCTTGTTTACATATACACGTGTACAGCTATTAAACCCTTGTTTACATATACACGTGTACAGATACCCTGTTTACATATACACGTGTACAGATACCCTTGTTTACATATACACGTGTACAGTTACCCTTGTTTACATGAACACGTGTACATCTATCAAACCCTTGTTTACATGTACACGTGTACAAATATTAAACCCTTGTTTACATGAACACGTGTACAGCTATTAAACCCTTGTTTACATGAACACGTGTACAGCTATTAAACCCTTGTTTTACATATACACGTGTACTGATATTAAACCCTTGTTTACACGAACACGTGTACACTATTAACGTGAATCCATTGAAAAAGACAAAAATTAAAAAAAATATATTCGTTAACCTGTAAAAACCGAACAAAATATATATTTTTAAAAAAGTAACCCCAGCAGGATTCGAACCCAATATACATGTACATTGAACTAACGCCCCAGCTCCTGAATTCAGTACTGTACACTGAGGATTCGAACCTAATATACATTGAACTTAACGCTCCAGCTCCTGAATTCAGAAGCACACACTGTACACTGAGCTATTCAACATTCATTTACTACAACGTTCAAATTCGTATTTAAATCTTTGGACTTTGCGCATTTTACCCCCTAAAAATCTTAGAAAAGTACATATTTCATTATCTCTGGATCATCTTTCCATTTTCCAAAAATGATGCAGTGTATTCTTCTGTGAAAAATACACTCACTACATGTTTCAAATTCGTGGAGAGACGATCCAGAAACAAATAAATCAATTAAAAACGCGAGGGATTCGCGTCAGATTTCGTTGTGTTGCTATTTTAGGACACATATTCTTTTAAAACCAGAAGGATGTCAAAATACATTTTCCATTTCAAAGTCCCAAAGAAACCAAATAATGATAATAATTTGAATAATGTTAACAAATAATCGATGAAATCTTCACTCTTCTTCTACGCCCAGATTCCTGTCGAATCCACATCTTATTCGCTGACTTTCTTTATTTTCAATATTCACAATATTCCGTCGGAATTCCCAGCCGATAAAATAGACAAATTATATTTATCGATTAGTTCTATATTCATAAATGCATTGTGCAGAGCGTTCATGAGAAAATGTCAATCATTACAATTTGTAAAGATATCAACGACAAAAACATTTTAAATTGTGTTAAATCCCGGAAAAGGTATTTGAATAAAGTACAGATCTAATGCCTAAAGTAAGAAATTGAACATTTATTTTCGATTTACAGCCAACAAGATTCATATCACCCAGTCAACATGTAAAGCTTTAGAGTCGACGGGTAAATTCATCATGAAGAAACGAGGGACTATCAGCGCTATGGTGAGCAATTTCTCTTCAAATAACATCCTCATTCAGTTGTCGTACACTCTCCCTGAAGTAACTTCTTCATTCAGATGTCGCACACTCTCACTGAAGTAACTTCCTCATTCAGGTGTCGCACACTCTCCCTGAAGTAACTTCCTCATTCAGGTGTCGCACACTCTCCCTGAAGTAACTTTTTCATTCAGATGTCGCACACTCTCCCTGAAGTAACTTCCTCATTCAGATGTCGCACACTCTCACTGAAGTAACTTCCTCATTCAGATGTCGCACACTCTCACTGAAGTAACTTCCTCATTCAGGTGTCGCACACTCTCCCTGAAGTAACTTCCTCATTCAGGTGTCGCACACTCTCCCTGAAGTAACTTCCTCATTCAGGTGTCGCACACTCTCACTGAAGTAACATCCTCACTGAAGTAACATCCCCACTCAAGTGTCGCACACTCTCACTGACAACAAACCCTTCATCATATTGTAATACGTATAATTACACCCACCCAGTAAATTAAAAATTTACACCGTATATCTCATTAAACAAGAAAATTATCCAATGAACGATGTACTGATGAAAAGGCCATTTTCCTTAAAGATAAAGAAGATTCAGATGCTTACATCATGGATGAAATCACATTCTTAAGAAATACCTCGATGTCATAAGGTTTCTTTAAAATACCAGTGTTCATTGTCTCTGAGTTCAATATTTTTAAGAGATTCACGAAGTCATCTACATTGAACTATTCAAATGATAATTATGTCGTTATTACCCACCCCTCCTCCCTAACCCTTTAGGTCTGATTCAATTAAGAGATCAATTTCAGTTTTGAAAATACACGAGGCTATGAGCTTCGACGGTTCACACCGGTTTACTTCTAGAAGTGCTAACGCGAAAAGTATGCCGGTGTGAAACATTGCAGTTCATACTCTCATGCAATTTTAATGAAATTGAACTGTTATATATATATATATATATATATATGTATATGTGTATATATATATATATATATATATATATATATATATATATATATACATTGATTCTACTTTCATTTCTTTCGGAATTCCCAGCTGTTAAATTAGACGTACTATATTCATTAAGATTCATACACGCATTGTTTACAACTGCAGCGCATTCATGAGGAAATGGTTATTATTGATAATTTGTGAAGATAATATAAATATAAACGCATGGCATTGCATATGGCCCCTATTACTAAAGAGAAAATAATGATGAAAATGCAATATGCAATGGCACCCGAAATGTGATTTCACAGAGATATTCTCTTGATTTAGAACAAGGGTGACGTCACGGCGTATTGGTTGGTGGGGATGGTGGATGAAGGCCAAACGGCTCCCGGAAAAGATGATGAATACAACTTCTGTGTGGACAACATTTCCGAGGGCATGCCTGGAGAAATCGCCCCCATTGATCATTACAAACGTGGTCTCGCTATGCCTATTGTCAAAATACCGGAGATCATTATTCCGAGCAAGAAAGACATGCCGCATGACAAGCAGCCGACAAATACAGGGGTGAAAGATATCAGAAATGATTAACCTTACTGACAGCAGAAAGCATTCTACGCCAATTATTTTATTCTTTGATTTTGAAATTCAAAATCATATACAGCTACTTTTTGTTTCTACTTTATCTTAAAGTTTTTGGTGACTCACACTTAGCTAGTTGACCTAATTTATGGATGATGATCGAAGAACACTACGTTAATCATACTGCACATATTGCGTTGTTTTAGAGGTATTATGATGTCATACGTTACATCACGAGACTGTTTTTATACTTGTCATTTTTGTACAATATGTCATTGTCTAAAAAAGCAAACTTAAGATATTGTTAAGCTCCATCATCATACAGAGTCACCAGTAACAGCAATGTCACATACAGAAGATGAGAAGCTCTCCAGATTACAAATTAATAGGGTCTGAAGATTTTGAAAGAAAAAAACCAACCTGGTTCTGATTTGGACAGAAGACATTCAAATGTTGGTAAACCAAGATCAAGTTGTCAGAAGAACTCTATTGAGAAAGGAACTTGAAGTAGCACATCAACAGTCTGTAATGTTTTAATAAAGTTTTATTCGAAGAATAATCAATCTATTAGACATTTGGTTTCAGTCGGCCCAGCTTCACACACTGCCAGGGTAGTCAGTGATTGGCTGGAAGAAGATCCACACACTGCCAAGGTAGTCACTGATTGGCTGGAAGAAGATCCACACACTGCCAGGGTAGTCACTGATTGGCTGGAAGAAGATCATCCGCACACTGCCAGGACAGTCACTGATTGGCTGGAAGAATATCCACACACTGCCAGGACAGTCACTGATTGGCTGGAAGATCCACACACTGCCAGGGTAGTCACTGATTGGCTGGAAGAAGATCCGCACACTGCCAAGACAGTCACTGATTGGCTGGAAGAAGCTTATCTTCTATAGAACAGCAAATGTTTCTGGTGTCATTCTCCTGACCTGAACTCGCTATAGACTTTAATTTTTAGGGATACCCTAAGAACAGGATTTAAACCCAGTGCAGATAATATATGTACATATAACTTGAACGAATTTACCTTGAAAGTTTTAGCCGAAACATGCACCATTGTGGTCGGGAACTTCAAGAAGTGCATTGACGTATTGACGTAGTTATTTCGCAGAAAGGACTTCATTTGGAATACGTCTGAATGTACATATGTGTATATATATATTGTTTGCATTTGGATTATTTGCTTATTCATTGTTGAAAACATGATTATCTAGGCAATAAAATTACGAGGCACATGTAGTATATCTAAACCATGTAATAATTTCCTGTCTGTATTATATTTTAATTATTGATAGTATCCGATGTTATGGAAGACCCTGTATATGTACACAAAATTGTATTTATAATAATTGTTTAGTTTGACAATATTTCTTATTTATAGACGACTTTCTTCCAGACATAACGATTTGATAAACATTTTATGGTTATCACATGTATCAGTAGGACTCTGAGAATTTTTTTTAACATTCTAATAATTTCATAGCGATGTTAACGTACAGAGATTTACAATGAATTGTATTAAGCCTTAATTCGAATTTAGAATTGAAAAGTGCATTTATAAAGTCAGAAATGACCAAACCCAAATAGCACAGCGAGTGCCTTTACAGTCTAATTCACGAACATTTTCCTTAACTCGATAATAGTGAAAATTGTTCTCGTTAAAGGGGAATAATCAATATAATTCCCAATACTCAGGGGGATTGGGCATCCTTAAGCATATAAGTAAAGTATAATCATGTACAATCAGCTAGTAAATTCATGTCAGCTAGACACCCATGTACACAATGGATCAAAAGTACTACACATGTAAAAGGCCTCATCTTAGGTTATATTTACAAGGTGAGAGCACTCTTCAGTTGGATTTGAAACCAAAGCCAACCGAAACCCTTTGGCGAAGATGTCAACTGTTCTGAATGATGATGTTACTTTCATGCTGTTCCACTTGCTTTTTAAATCATATGACGAAAGTAATATTGCAGTGTATTTAGTGTTGAAGGTCATCGATTATAACCATTTAGTGTTTATTTATGTCATGATTTTAAACGCTATATTATGAAACAAGGAAATTTAGCGGAAAAAAAGAAGCGTTACACTGTACCAATGAATAAAGCGCATTTGTAAATTACCGTTTCCGGTACAAATGACACACCATATGGTGTATATCAGTACCGAGAAGGTTTTGATTAACTCACTTTTACCAAACTCAAAGTTCCGGATCTTTTGATATTTAACGTTACATCAATTATTGCACCAACCAATGGAAGTTAGCCTACAAATCTCTGCCCTTTTCTTTTATCTAGACTATCAACAATTGATCTCAATGGACTACGCTAAAGCTAGCAGCCACTAACCAGTAGCTAGTAAGAATACTGAGATAGAATATTCGAAATTAGGAAATAATCGATAAAAATCAATATTTTCAAAGTAATTGATAAGCAAACTATCAGTTGTCATTGTTAATAACTTATTGAACATTTTAGTCCGCCTGAACAGTTTGATTGGCACTTCACAATAATCTGGTTGTTCGTGTCGTTGGTCATTTTAGTGCTTTATATATATATATATATATATATATATATATATATATATATATATATAAAAGCACTAAAGTTCCAACAACACCCGATACCTCAAAGTGTCGGATCCACAACATGGATACAAGGTCAAATACAAAAAATTATACAAAGCACTAAAATGACCAACGACACGAACAACGAGATTGTCGTTGTTCGTGTCGTTGGTCATTTTAGTGCTTTATATATATATATATATATATATATATATATATATATATATATATATAATGGAATTTTGATAATATATCGGTATTTGATCATAAATACAAATTTCAGGACTATAAAATGTAACCATTTGGAATGTTCCTGACGGTCTCCATTATAATTTCCTCGTTTGTTTGTTTGTTTTACGCCTCCTCAAAACATTTTCACTCATATTGAGACGTCACCAACTGTAGGTGAAGTACCAAACATTTAGACCTGCTGTTATCGCATGTAGCAGTGAAGGTTCTTGAATGCCTGCCGCGACACGGGACCTCCGCCGTTTTTATGGCCATGTTGGAAAGACCCGTGATTCTCAGTTCTAATAGCCGAGCGTTTGGCGAAGGAGCAATTGCTACCTACATGTACATGTATGTTTACACCATAGCCATAGCGGGAGTCGAACTTACGAACTCCCGGTTACGAAGAAAAAGAAAATATTTATACAATTACATCATGCATTTTTCTCATTTATACATATATGTTCATCAAGAGACAATTAAATTTTGAAACGTTTCTGACAAAAAATTAGCCCTAATAGAAGTTGCAAAGAAAAGGAATCATTATCATTTAGTCTTCGGCTGAACATTTTATTAGCTCATCATCAGGAGAAATTCGAACTGTAAAGTGCTCTTATTTGAAAATCAGTAAACCCTTATCAACAACCTGCGTATTTGACGATCAAATTATTCATAACAAATGCATATCATAACGTAAAAGGTATTTGTAGCGAAAAATAATTTATCGATTTTTCCATAAATCATGGGTATATATATTTAGCGAAAGCTAATTTTTGCGACTCTAATATTTCAAGAAATATAGCTATTACTCGTACCTTTGATATGAAATAAATATTAACCATATTCAATTTTAGCGATCTCAACACTGTCGCTGTTAATGCCGAAATTAATTCCTCGCTAAAAATTCTTTTGATAATAATAAAAACTGAATTAAAGAAACAAATGTGACAGATTTGGTAACGTATAACTTTTTGTTCTGTGTAGGTGCGCTTTCCATCACATCTATAGTAATAACTTGAACACGTGACAAGTTACATATAGTTTGGTGATGTTATTCACCTCTTCTTCAGTCAATTTCGTAATAGCTAACTACAAAGTTATTTAGTAATCTTTGGTGACCTGCCATGCCTTCTTCCTTTAGACAACATAATTCGCTGAAGCCAATCAAAAGCTAAGATTTCGATTCAATGTTGAAATCCGAACAAGTAACACATACAAGTCGTCTATCTTCTCTGTAAACGTAACACATGTTATTGACCCTAGTCTCATGAAAAATTTAATAAATATTCGACCAATCAGGAATCGTTTTACTGAAGCGTATTCGGATTGTAAGTTCACAAAAACTGGCGTCGATCCATGAAAAGTTTAATCGAATATCTGCGTTAAAAAAGCAAAGGAACACCTTAGATATTATACACCTATTATCGTTGAAATACATTTTCTGTGGCGTTCTAACATCGCTCATGGCCGCCGCCATTTTCTTCGATTATTCTCCCGTGCTTCTAGGTAATTATTTACATTCGTATGGTAAATACAAAGTATATTCTGATTTTCATGTTAGCGAAAGCCGTCATTTGACTGGTCAAGTGTGAAAGGTGATATAACATAATCTCAAACGCAATGCTGTCAGATCCTTCTCCAGTGTAACGGTTAGAGAAGATCTGATTTTGATTGGATTGGATAAGTCGTTAGAATAATTTGCCATCTTGGACAATCTATATATCGAAATGTAAAATGTCTATTTAAAAGATAGAACACTGCAGACGGACGACGGATACCATGGTAAGTAATGGTGAAGGTTCACTTCCGGCTTCTGCCAGGTGAGCTAAATATCTTATCCTGTGTAACAGTTGGCACTGACACAAAACTGAACAGTTATACAGGAGAAAATACGTAACATAGGTTTAATTTTAAATGGGCACCACCTATTTAGAAGGTGTCGGTGTCTGATTAAAGTATGCACATAGCAGTTATAAAATAATAGCGGTAGAATAATTAAACATACAGTAGATGATGTTTGAGAAATTCAAAGTTTTGTCGGGTATTGTACACCAACCTTCGTTATCTGTGGTATATTGTAGAAATGCTTTATATATAATACTAGTACAGAAATGTAATTATGGAAGAAAAAACAATTAATTATTAAAACGATGTTTATTTCAGTCTTGGAAGTATTCCTGTCACACAAACTCCTACAACACGGACTTCCGGAAACCCTGCATTGTTTTATATTAGGTGAGGGGGCATCTAACGGGTGAAGGGTTGGATTTCATTTGATGAAGAACGAGATTAACATTTTCTTGATTGTGGTTTTAGCGGTTCAAAGTCTACAAAAATTAATCAAAGTCATGGAATGGTGTACCATATTTCCTGTCAAACATGAGTTCTGCAAGACAACAATAATCACCGACAAACAAATGAGAATTTTCGACAATAATCACCCAAGAAAAAAAATGAGAGTTTTCAGAAACAACAAATCTCAACCATGTTTGCACAAGATGTCTTCTCAACAAATCTCATGCAATCAGGTTCAGACTTATTCCAAAAAGGATTTTTTTTCTTTCCTGTCATGAGTTCACTTTTGGTGAATTATTGCATATCTTTGAGAAACCTTAGATAAACAAATAATATACTAGATAATGAGTTTTTTCTTTCCTGTCATGAGTTCACTTTTGGTGAATTATTGTATATCTATGAGAAACTTTAGATAAACAAATAAATATACTAGATCGCAGAACAGACGGTCCGAACAATTAAAAGACCGTAACATCTTTTTAAAAATAGTGACAGGAAATCTCTGGTGGAAACCGCGAATGGAATAAACCTGAGTGTGTGGTTCAGTGGGTAAGGTCATCGACTTTTATATGCAAAGATGTTTTCTTTTTTTTTTTAAACGACCTGGTACAAATCTACGAAAGCCTATTAGTATCATACAAAAAATAAATTTACATTCCCCCATCTCGTAATTACGAGATCTTTTCTCGTTATTACGAGATAGTTATCTCGTAATTACGAGAAAAGATCTCGTAATTACGAGAAAAGATCTCGTTATTACGAGATAATTATCTCGTTATTACGAGAAAAGATCTCGTAATTACGAGATAATTATCTCGTAATTACGAGATAATTATCTCGTAATTACGAGAAAAATATGTAAATATTGGTCACATGATATCTGTCTTTATATGAGCTCTCCTCTCCTCATTCTGTCAGTGTGTTTTGGATGCTGTTTTAAATATAAGAAATCACTTTCCATTCAAAGCATGCCAAGTAGACCAATAGAATTTCTAGAAAGTTAACTTACCGAACGAAAGTTTATTCATGCATTTAAAGTACAAAGAAAGAAAACGACGATTTATTATTGTAGCCCTTGTATGTTTCTGTACTATCAATTAATTAAATCAATTAATTTTTTACAAGTTTTACGATGATATAAGCTAATAATAAAGTTAAACTATCATAATGCTTAATGTAACTGTGTATGAATTTGAAAGTTCAAGATTCTTGTTATTCCACTGTTAAGTACACACTATGATGGTACATATTGTCGTTTGGAACATATCATCCTCGGCGACGATATGCACGTACCCTCTTGGTACATATTGTCCGTTGGTACATATACAATGTACATGTACTACATATTGTGCGCCGAGACCAGGCATACTTTTTTGCATCACGGTATATACTGTCGTCGGAGACAATAGACCATTGGAATACATTGTCGCGGACCGCGATAGATGGGAAGGGGAGGGGGGGGGGTAGTGGTAAGATAACTAAAGGTATCTCTGTAGAGAATATTTAGTTGTGGTTATATGCTGAATTGTTTAATGCGAATGAATATTTGGAATTCTTGTACGATTCCAATACCATTTTCAATGGAGGCCTTGATCGCTTTTTTGTTAATCTCATTAAATGATTACATGTTTGAATTGTTTCATTTTATATATTGATTTTCAATTCAAAATATCTTTAATATGAAAATATTATTATTTTAACAAACCACTATCTAGTGTTTTAAGTGTATGCATCTTTCTTAGTAACATGCATGTACAGGACTAGTGCCATCTCTCTCTCTCTCTCTCTCTCTCTCTCTCTCTTTCTCTCTCCCTCTCTCTCTCTCTCTCACGCGTACTCGATATCTTAAGTAACCAGTACGAAATTATTTTATCATTAAAGATATATGTTGGCATTGATCAATAAAAATGAAAAATATTGCATACATTTGAGTATATAATCTAGATTTGTAAAAATATAATAGATAAATAAAAATCCAAACTTAGTTCAAGAAGTCTCATTCCTACATGTAGATCAGTACCTGATGCTACATGTACATCTAATAATGGTGAGGGTTTGTGTCGGTACATATTGTAGAAGGAGTCATGTAACAACTCTATCTAAATATATACAGGTTTCACACCTCCAGTTTACAATCCTTTGAATTGGAGATCAAACCTCCGTAATAAATTCCATTATCTCGTAATTACGAGATCTTTTCTCGTAATTACGAGATGATTATCTCGTAATTACGAGATCTTTTCTCGTAATTACGAGATCTTTTCTCGTAATAACGAGATGATTATCTCGTAATTACGAGATGATTATCTCGTAATTACGAGATGATTATCTCGTAATAACGAGATCTTTTCTCGTAATAACGAGATCTTTTCTCGTAATTACGAGATGATTATCTCGTAATAACGAGATCTTTTCTCGTAATTACGAGATAATTATCTCGTAATTACGAGATCTTTTCTCGTAATAACGAGATCTTTTCTCGTAATAACGAAATCTTTTCTCGTAATTACGAGATGATTATCTCGTAATAACGAGAATGTTTCTCGTAATTACGAGATAATGGAATGTGAATTAATTTTTTTACATGATACTAATAGGCTTTCGTACAAATCCCTCACCAACACATTTTTTTCATATTACGTTTTCCATCTATGTTTTTTTCGGAATTGAAGCACACTTCTAGCTTTGCCCCCTGCACCCCATCAGTGCAAAGCTTCAAAGCAACCCCAGCCTTCTACTGCGCCCCCCCCCCCCGTTATGAAATTCCTGGATCCGCCACTGATACCTGTGTTTTAAAAGGCAAGCTTGCATGTTTTGTTTTTTCTTGTTGAGAGAAAGGTGTTGACAAAGGCATGGTGCCTTTTACGAAAACCGTTGTGAACTTTGCAAAGCTTTGAGAGAATTTTTTAAAGGCCAAACAAGGTAAATAACCGTTAAACAGTTTTCAGAGTGGATAAGATGATAATGTAGCAAACTGCTATGGTGAATCAATGTTTTCAAGTGCATGTACTTCGAATTATGTTGATCTTTATTAATGCGTATCAAACTTCCTATATTTTGTTTTGTGGTTAGAGTCATGTACAGTTGTCAACTGTTGGTTGTAGAAAATAGTACATGCGAGTGTAAGAGCTTTTAGACTGTAGTATTATAGAATATTAAATATTTGATACACTCGTAATATGTAACCGTATACATTGCATCTGATACTCAGAAGAAAAAAAGACAATTTGATTTTCACGATTACAAAAATCATGTTCAGACTACATGTATAATGTATCAACACATAAAATGTATTAGGCTTGTCCTTAATACTGGGGAATCCTACAGGTACATGTATTGAAATGGCAAATACGCAGTAAGAGTATAAATATGGATGAAGGTCAGTCTACGTCACGAATGCTGGCACGGAGCTCAGATTAGGGAAAGTTCCCGCTTCGGTGCACCCTCTTTACAAAATTCTACATTAACGTTGTCGATTTGACTAAACAGTGCAATTACACTGCTTTTTGTTAAAATCTGGTCATATTCCCTTCAAAAAAGAGGATCATACTGCTTTTCATATGTCAGTCTGCCCGGTATGTCAGCCTGCTGTTTTGTCGTTCTCCTGGTATGACGGTCTGCTGTTTTGTTGGTCGGCTGTTCTGCCGGTCTGCTGTTTTATCGGTCGGCTGTTTTATTGGTCTGCTGGTATGTCGGCCTGCTGTTCTGCCGGTCTGCTGTTTTATCGGTCGGCTGTTTTATTGGTCTGCTGGTATGTCGGCCTGCTGTTCTGCCGGTCTGTTGTTTTATCGGTCGGCTGTTTTATCGGCCGGCTGGTATGTCGGTCTGCTGTTTTGTTGGTGGGCTGTTCTGCCGGTCTGCTGTTTTATCGGCCGGTTGGTATGCCGGTCTGCTGTTTTGTTGGTCGGCTGTTCTGTCGGTCTGCTGTTTTATCGGTCGGCTGTTTTATTGGTCTGCTGGTATGTCGGCCAGCTGTTCTGCCGGTCTGCTGTTTTGTTGGTCGGCTGTTCTGTCGGTCTGCTGTTTTATCGGTCGGCTGTTTTATTGGTCTGCTGGTATGTCGGCCAGCTGTTCTGCCGGTCTGCTGTTTTATCGGCCGGCTGGTATGTCGGTCTGCTGTTTTATCGGTCTGTTGATACAGTGTATGTCGGCCTGCTGTTCTGCCGGTCTGCTGTTTTATCGGCCGGCTGGTATGTCGGTCTGCTGTTTTATCGGTCTGTTGATACAGTGTATGTCGGCCTGCTGTTCTGCCGGTCTGCTGTTTTGTCGGCCTGCTGTTCTGCCGGTCTGCTGTTTTATCGGTCTGCTAGTATGTCGGTCTGCTGTTTTATCGGTCTGCTGGTATGTCAGCCTGCTGGTATGTCGGTCTGCTGTTTTATCGGTCTAGTTGTTGGTATGTCGGCCTGCTGTTTTGTTGGTCTGCTGGTATGTCGTCAGGTCTCCCATATACTGTGTACTGATAACTGGGGAACGCTTTATTTCAGACACTTCATACGTGACGTGTTTCATACCAATTGTAAGGATTTTGACTACGAATAACTCCGTTTACCTGAACAAGATATAGGGCTCACGGCGGGTGTGACCGGTCGACAGGAGATACGTACTCCTCCTAGGCACCTGATCCCACCTCTGGTATATCCAGGGGTCCGTGTTTTGCCCAACTCTCTATTTTCTATTGCTTATAGGAGTTATGAGATTGATCACTGTTTGTTATCTTCACCTTTCACTTGGTAGGGTGAAACACATCAACATGCAGATGATCTTCATTGGTCAGAAGGATTTTATGTAAGGTCAAGTCACTACCAGGCCAGACAGGTTTCACATGTATAACGGATTTTGTACAACGAATAACTGGAAATGAATTTATTTCTCAGACTTCATACAGATATCAATCCAAGTGCAGGTGCTCAATAGGTCATCATGTCTAAGGTCAAGGTTATTACCAGGCGGGGCTGGATTTGTGTGTGTGTGTGTGTGTGTGTCCCCTAAATCTTTTGCAACGGGTAAAGGGAGAACGCTTTATTTCACAGACTTCATACTTAGCAGGCTGGGACACATCATCGTATACATGATCCATATTGCTCGGCATTCAGTATGCCCGAGGTCAAGGTCACAACCAGGCCAAACAGGGCTTCGTTCAAGATCATAGCGGCTATAGCCTAGAGGTTAAGTATGGTGGTTAATTTATGCCATTTTACAATTTGTCATCTTTTCGTTATTTTGAAACGAAAAGCAGCTAATATCATATTGTCATCTTTTCGTTTTTTCAGGACGAAAAGTCGCTAAATATCGTTTTGTTGTCCTTTCGCCTCGAAATCACAAAAAGACGATAAAGTGTAAAATGGCACAAAGCAGCCACCATACCTAGCCCCTAGACAAACCGAGCTACGATCTTGAAAGCAGCCCAGGTTTTATGTTGACATGAAAAACAGAAGAACGTTTACCTTTCAGACACATTCCCTGTGGCTCAGCAGGTTAGTAACGTCAAGGTTGTGTCGCAAAAACTTTGCCTCCATTTCCGGCATATTTTGTGTAACTTTGTAGTATCTGCACAACAATGGACGGCAATAAATCGTTGAAGAAAACTTTCAGTTATGCACTGTTCTAAAATGAGCTAAAAGTTATACACTGTTCTAAATGAGCACGTCATTGCCTCTCCATTATTGATGGAAGTTTCTATAATGGATCTGAACAGAAGTCCCGAAGTTAAGTTTCAGGAAATAAGTCTTTTCATTTTTTATCATGCACATTTAATCCTTCAATGTAATGTTGAATGATCTTGTATACTGTGGTGTAATTTGAGAGAAGGGGTATATATACATTTTACAAACATCTGCTCGCATATGAACACAATGAGAAACTAATTTCATAGTGGACTTCGATTACATGATTGATTGGAAAATAGAGAATAAGTGCTTAATTTATGAATAAAATCACAGAAATGAACATATCGATATTTTCAACAATTTTCTACAAAGCTTGACTCCGAAGAGGAAGTTGTAAATTTGCTCAAAACACTCTATTGGTTGTTTTTTTTTATTTTGAATATTTTCTTTTCGAAAGTACCTAAATGATCTGCTAAGATAAGTCTTTCCTCTGTCTGATCGTTACTTTAGCGTCCCTTTGCAGAGATTAAAAACTCGATGCATTATTGATTTGAAACTACCTCTAAAATATTCGCAAACTTTACTTTATGCCAATTTGATTACGTTATATCGCCTAGAACTAAGCGATATAAAATTTTATCATTCAACTTTGTGTAATGGAAATATCTATAAATTCATATCAAACCAAATTTTCTAGCAATAAAATCCTGTATTTTATCGAGACGTACTGGGGAATCAAACGTCACTGACAGCCATAACATTTTTGGTTGAAAGGCCACGTATTTATGGAAGTTGATTAATTGATTTTTGTATACTAAGTCATTTCCATCCGGGAAGTACCCAGTCTTTTTCTGCTGAGTTAAGACCTTATTTTTTTCTAATTTTCATGGATTTAGAATTTTGCACTGCTGTTGATCTGAAACATGATGAAAGGAACGTTCCAAATGTTCCTTGAGGATTACAATAATCCAACTTTAATTAAGATTGGCAACTTTTTCAATAGACACATACGGTAGTTTTCCTTACTTAAGGTGAAGATTTATTAATTTAAAGGACGCATAAAGATTTCTGAAAATGTTTTATCAAAACACATCGTGTCATTTTAAATAGCGAAAGGGTCTTCCAGCGCTTCATTACGAGAACAATCTCATTAACTACGGCGTGTATATATGGGGTTTTTCTGCCGTGTTTTGTCCATGAATAGGAGGTATTTTTTACTTTACAGTGTACGGTGCTACAACTAGGCGGGAAAATAATTTAAAAACTATTTCAGATAGTATATAATAGAATACTGTGATTGCCTATTTCATTCTTAAAATGACCATTCATTAGAGGCCTCTTTTACACACAAAATGCTTCATTTTCTTTTTAGTTCATTAAATAGCGTTAAGTAATTTCGCCAGCTCCAAAAATCAGATGATATACATGTAACTGCTTAGTTTCAAATTTTGATATACATGTAAATTTTGACCTAATTTACCCCCAAAACTAAGCTAATCTTTGGATTCTTATAAAACAAATTACAGTACTAATTGTGACTTAGAGTATGGTTTCATTTTTTGATGAATCAGTTTCAGAATTATTATTTTCCAGATAATCCGGAAATGCATGTTCTCAATATATGTAGGTACATTTCACTTGTAGTATTGAAGTATAATGCATTTTTCGTTGGGTACTGTATTTCGAAAGAATTGTTCTACTTAAACACGAAGTATTCATAGCCCTTAGACTTCACAATGATTTAAAAGAATAGGCCCATGAGCCACAATGCTCACCGAGTCCCAATGGTTCTAATGTTCTTTATCAAAAGATTTTAAAAATATTTTATACCCTCTTTACTCGAGCAAAAATTTGACCCCATATTATGGCACCACCCTTGTCGAACAGAGTCAAGACTTAACCAAATTTAAATCCAAATAACATAGTGAGGCATCTATAACAATTACTATGATATAGTCTGCTGTTGTTTTCTGTAGAAGATTTTGGTCTATATCTATGTACCGTGTAAAATTTGAGCCCCCCCCGATATATTCTTATGTAAAACTTTGGTCCATGTTGTGCCCCCCCCCCCCCCGATGTATTCCTATGTAAAACTTTGTTCCATGTTTTGTGTCCCTCCCTCCCCCCCCCCCCCCGATATATTCCCATGTAAAACCCTGTTCCATTTTGTGTCCTCCACCCCCCCCCCCGATATATTCCCATGTAAAACTCTGTCCCATATTGTGGCTGTTCCATGTTGAGCAGCCCCTCCCCGAATATTCCCATGTAAAACTGTTCCATGTTGTGTCCCCCCCCCCCCCGATATATTCCCATGTAAAACTCTGTTCGTGTTGTGGCCACCCCCTCCGATATATTCCCATGTAAAACTCTGTCCCATATTGTGGCTGCCCCCCCCCCCCCCCCCCGATATATTCCAATGCAAAATTCTGTTCCATGTTGAGCCCCCCCCCCCCCCCCCCCCGAATATTCCCATTTAAAACTCTGTTCCATGTTGTGGCCGACTCCGATATATTCCCATGTAAAACTCTGTTCCATGTTGTGGCCACCCCACTCCAATATATTCCCATGTAAAAAGCTGTTCATGTTGTGGCCACCCCCCTCCGATTCCCATGTAAAACTGTTCCATTTTGTGGCCGTCCACCTTCGATATATTCCATGTTGTGGCCACTCCCCCTGAATATTTCCATGTAAAACTCTGTTCCATGTTGTGCCCCCCCCCCCCCCCCCCCCCCCCGATATATTCCCATGTAAAACTGTTCCATGTTGTGGCGGCACAATATCAGCAGTAGCCATGATTTGAACAAACTTGAATCTGTACTATATGAGGATAATTGCATATTAATATGACTAATGATGGCACTGCTGCACTTGAGAAATATATTTTCTCTCTGTATATACCAATGTAAAACTTCTCTGTTGTAGTCCCACCCTATGCCCGGGGGTCAGGATTTAGACAAACTCTTCATCATGTCAGGAAGCGTTCTCATTCCTTGTCCGGTGGTTCTCGAGAAGAAACTCTAAGACTTTAAATGACTCCACCTTATTTTTGCCCTTTCTTGATTATCTCCCCTTGGATGATGACCCTGAATTTGAACAAACTTGAATCCCCTTTACCCAAGGATATTTGGTTGAGAAGAAGATGAAATAGTTATTTGAAAGGTTTATAACGTCACTGACATACAACGGGCACATTTTAATCAGAAACTTTAAAGTTCGTTTGAGCCTTCGGCTCAGGTGAGCTAAAACACTAGGAAAGAATATGTGTCACTTATCATTTTGCATTAAAAATCTTTCACAATGGATATCCGTGATCCTGAAATCTACAACACAGCTCTACGGATTTCACAGTGGCATGTCAGATTTCCTTTCCTGCAATATGCTTTTGTACACAGACACCCCTGAAGATAATGGCGAGACTTGGGATAATTTCTCCATCTGGATAAGACGTTCAACCAATATCAATTTTTCATTCAAAAGAGTTTTTCGAAACAGTTTTGCAAAATGGCTGTATCCTCCCTGATGCATTTCATACACATGTATCACTGATCACGGGTACCTCGTGTGGAACAATAGAAATTAGAGAATCGGTACATGTAATGAATAAAATGTCAATTTAGTTTTCCTTTGTTAAATAGAGAGATTAATTATTTTATTGCCATTTAGATTCATAATCATAGTGAAAAAACTTTCCATTCAAAAAATAAATATTTTCCCTTGGGCCGCGACAAGATTTTATTGTCTTTTAGAGTATCGTAATGGTGAAATAACTTTCCATAATATCTGATTAATTAATAGTCAGTTAGACTTTTAAATGACTAATTGTGTAGATACAACCACACTTACATTCTATTTGCACTTCCCTGTTGATTCACTCAATCTTCATTTATACACAAAGTTAAATCCATTTTTTAAAATAAAATCGCCCAATAAAAAGAGGGAATAAAAAAAATAATGAATTTCTTGGTATTCTGTTCATCATGTTGAATGATATGAAAAAGTTTTATAGCTGTATGTATCATTTACTGAAAGTTTCGTTTTAATATAAGTCATTCACTTAAGACAAATTGAATTCTTTCTACGAATTAGATAAATGAAAATATATTGTCGCAGTCGACAATTCATCCCAAGACGAGGTCTTTCATGCAAATACCATCAACACTTAGCTTCACGAAAAAAGGTATGAGAATATCGTTAAATCATACACATGGACGTTTACAAAGTAAAGGCGTTTAACCTGGCCAAAGAGACCATAATTTCATTATCACTGGCCAAGCCGGTTGCGGAAAGACAAATATAATTAAAACCTCCAGAGCGTTTCACGGTTTGGTTTGTAATTTTTCATGGAAATCCGAAAGGACCATGAAAGCACAATTGACACAAGTACAGACCTATATCACACACACACACACACACACACACACACACACACACACACACACACACACACACATATATATATATATATATATATATATGATATAGGTCAGATTGGTACAGGTATACCAATATATTTTTAATATAATATAGGTCTGTACTTTAGTCAGATTGATATACTTATATATTTTTAATATAATATAGGTCTGTACTTTAGTCAGTTTGCAATTGACAATGCTTCACATAACATTCGCTTTTAGAAAAGGTGTGACTCTATATAAACAATTTTTTTCATCAAGTCCCCTTCCATGTGTTCAGATCCAAATCCGATCATAAAAATCAAATAGTATTATTTATCTGGGTAATTGATAAAAAGAATCAAAACTTTATGTTATAAGATTAAACAAATATCATGCCATCAAGAAGCACATGTGCGTGCATCGCACACATACGTGGTGTGCATAATGATGATAATAATAATAATAATTAACAACAACTTACATATTCCAATCCCAAACCGGCATATCATTTTAGATCATAATCAAATATTGTTCTGTTTTGATCTAACCTTCAAGTAGACATTTTGTCAACACCATGATGCTCCAAATCATGATTAAGAGTGTACAAAGGTGAGATATTTGGATATGTTTCCAATGATTTTTCCAGACATTGGAAATTTAAATTTTTCTTTTACATCCAAATCTAAATTACCATTTTTACTTTCTGTGGTATTTTCTGACACCCAGGACAAAAAAAGAAGAAGAAGAAATTCCCTCTATTTTCCATGCTATAAATCTATATGGCTGTTTGTACACAATAAACAAGAGTCTTTTTACTATCATTGGTATTCTCTTACCTTTTCTTGCAGCTAATGGTTTTCGTAAAATTCTTCATTTTTGTTTGTTTTAAAAATAGAGGGCCGCGACAGAAAGATATCAACATCACACTTTCCGTTCGTTGTAGGTGGTGAGGTTATAACGATGCAATTGAACAGCGTGAAGAAATTATTGCGCACCAAATGACGATACATTTAATCCAAGAATCATCAGTAGATTTAGAATGACCGTTCTTTTCAGTTGGTAATTGCTCTTTCGATCGGACTTCTCAACAAAGTGCAGATTTTTAAAAAAAAATGTCACTGGCTGAATTGCACACTTTATTAATTTCTAATGATCGTTAATATGACATTTAAAAAAATCTGATTTCTATGCGAGATTTGAATATTCCATTTAAAAAATACTGAACTGACTGAAGTTTTATATTTTATCAAAGATACACCCAAAATACCATGTTCAAAAATACAAGGAGGGGGTGGGACATGAAGTCCTGTACACAATCACATGCGTTTAAGTGATCAAGACATAGGGCTCACGGAGGGTGTGACCGGTCGACGGGAGTTGCTTACTCCTCCTAGGCGCCAGGTCCAACCTCTAATATATACAGGACTCCGTGTTTGTCGAACTTTTAATTTTGTATTCCTTTTAGGATTTTTGAAATTGATCACTGTCCGTTATCTTAACCTTTTCACATGTGCAAAATTAAGACCACATGGCTAGTTTTGTATATTGAATAAATTGTAGCTATTCTACTGTCATTGGTTGATGCTTACGAAGTTATGTACATCGAGATTTTCCTAGATGATTTGCATAGAGCTCTAGGAATTGAATTTTAGATTTCAAGTAAGATCATACATAATTTTGAAGATAAAGGATACGAAAATGTCTGGTGTTTATTGTGTTTTATAACTGACATCTAAGCATTAACTTTAACTGACATCTAAGCATTAACTTTCACTGACATCTAAGCATTAACTTTCACTGACATCTAAGCATTAACTTTCAGGGATTAGTGGTCATTGAATCCTTAGGTTGAAGACTTATTTTAATTTTAAATAACTCATTTCGTTAAGCTTGTTAGCAAAGGTTGTAGGTCTCTGTGGCTTACGACTTAGAGAAGAAGTAAAGATAACACACTGCAAGTAATCTCATATAAAGAATATAAAATTAAGAGTAGATCAGACATAGACCCCATGACATACCAGAGGTGGGACCAGGTGCCTAGGAGGAGTACACATCCTCTTTTGACCAGTCCATGCAGTTACACCCTCCGTGGGCCCTATATCTTAATCAAGGAAACAGCAATCTGTAGTCCAAATTAGTATGTAGAGAACCACCTCGCAATTGGTCATCATCGTAAACCACGGTTTTGAGGGATAATGGAGAGAATCGATGAGAAACACCCGAGGGTAACCAACCTTTCATTAACGGCACTAAAGGTCTTTGCTCCTTATAGCTGATGTTAGGTGTGCCTGTTTTATGAAAATTTGTCCAAGTTATCGCAGAAAACGAGATGTCGTTGGACATACAAAATATTAAAACTGCGACGGAATTGTAGATGAAATAATGAATCCGATATCCCATATTTGTATGAAACACGTCAGGCAGCATTCGGCCTACAGTGTAATGACAGAGTGGCGGTAACAACGGTTCTCATTCACTATGGGGTCGTTCTCCAGAACCATAGTTATCAATATATGAGAAAAGTTTGGTTCATGCACTACACAATAGATACATGTATAAATTTAGTTCATGCACTACACAATACCTACATGTATAAATTAAGTTCATGCACTACACAATAGATACATGTATTAAGTTCATGCACTACACAATAGATACATGTATAAATTTAGTTCATGCACTACACAATAGCTACATGTATAAATTGATGTCTTTTCAAATGTACATACCATGTTTACGAGGTTGACTGTTAACATTCGCAAAACATCATACAGATAACAAATACAGAACTGAAATGGAGTTGTTTTATCTATTGTTTCATAAGCAGATACTGTTGTAACGACGAGACTCACCCCCACCCCTCTTTTCAATAGTTTCTATACAAACGAAAGGAAGTACTGTACCTGTAAATCTGACATATACTTAGTGTTTAATTACACGCGATGTCGGTTTCCTAATTAATAAATTGCTTAACTATGGGAATAGTACGCCTGGGGGTAATTCCCACTGAAATCTTGGAATCGCGTACTTGGTATGAATAACTCCAAGTGTAAATTTCCATGTGTATTGTATTTTGGACACCCGTTTTCCCCTAAGATGCATCAGTTGACCTTTGATAGTCCTGTTTCAGAGTGTAGAAGTCATGACCTTGACACAAAAGCCCATCAGAGGACGGACGTATAAAACCCTCACTGCAACGGCCTAAAAAGCGCCATGTATTGAATTTAATTTGTGATTCTATATTATGAGTGACAATTCTCGGATGGAATGGAAAATAACGTTGAAACAAACAAACAAATTACCATTATGTCTCCATTGTTTTATGTCCCTGTGCTACAAACAACCTAATATGTCATTTATTTATAAGGGATAAAACAGCTCATCTTAAAATGAATCATTAGCAATTGTGTATTTCATGTCAGGGAATGATAACAATGTTAAGTGAAATATACGTCCCCTGCATTACTGTCTCGAAGAAAGAAAACCCAATTAATTGTTGAAATCAGGTTTTCTTATCTCCGAGTGCTATCTCGGATTTTTCAAGGCTACTCGGTAAAATCGATCCTTTATCAGTCAATTACAATGAAGCGTTATCCTTCCGGCCAAGAAAGAATCATTTTCCTTATTAATTCTCAAAGTGTCGATCACCAAAGTGTAGAAGTGTGTCTATTTCCATTCAAAATGGTAATTTTGGGTGGAATTTGCATGAAGTCTGCCTTTCCCTGATACTTTCGTTAATTAAAATAATTCTGTACTATATATATGTAAGGACATTTAGGGGAAAAGTCCCATTTACACAGTATGGAAAATATAGGTGTATCTATTGTGACTCATATTTATGAAGAAGATGCATGTAAGGGGCTTGCCCAAACCATCAGGCAGGCAACATCTAAATGTCAAGGGATAATCCCTGAAACCTCTTAATTTTGAGTTTTCAAAGAAGAAATAATGTTGAATGAGGTATTTGAAATTGAAATCTCCAAGGATTTTCAATTTTTCAGATATAATGGTTTTTTTTACTCCACATGTAAGATGCAGTTTCTGCACTTGAAATCAAATAAGTTTTCTTCACACTTTTCCGAAAATTAACGAAGATGTTTAAAAATAATAATTTATTAACCCAAGTACATAGCAGAGTAATTGACACGTTTCCTGTAAATTAGCAACATATAATATTACATTTTGTATGTAGCTTTGATGTTATTTACCTATAAAAAAGTAAATATATGTAGTAAATATTTTTGAAAGCTTAAATTGTGAAATTTTTTGAAAACAATATTCAAAAACTTTTTTCTGTTGCCATAGCAACAAACACTGAGTAATTCTGTTAAAATTCATCTTGAAATCTATATTTAGCTTCTTCTACTCTATGAAATATGATATATCCCTGTGAGCTCGAAATAAAGGACACCACAGAGTCGTCCACTTTTGCTTCATACTTAGATATTTTATTGAAAGTATACATCAACGGCAAACTGACAACTCAACTGTATGACAAATGGGATGATTTCAGCTTCTCCATCGTCAACTTCCCACATTTATGCAGCAATATTCCATTATCACCTGCATATGGTGTTTATATATCTCAACTGATTCGATATGCAAGAGCTTGTTCTGGGTATAGTCAGTTTTTAAATCGAGGTAAGCTACTGACAAACAAGTTGATGGTACAGGGATTTCAACAGTCTCGATTGAAGTCAGCATTTCGCAAATTCTATGGTCGTTATAACGATCTAGTTCGTCAACACAACCTCGCATTTGGGTCAAATGCTGTCTGACGTGTTTCATACCGATTGTTAAGCCGTTCTTGGCACACTGATTTTTACTGCGCATAACTCCGTTTACCTGATCAGGATATGGGGCTCACGGCGGATGTGACCGGTCAACAGGGGATGCTTACTCCTTCTAGGCACCTGATCCCACCTCTGGTGTGTCCAGGGGTCCGTGTTTGCCCAACTATCTATTTTGTATTGCTTGTAGGAGTTATGAAATTGATCACTGTTCGTTATCTTCACCTTGCATACATGTAAATCATCATATCTGGAAAATGTTGTGGGAACACTTTTTATGTTACAAAATATTCCAGAGATGACGCAGTAACCATGGATATAGCGACCACTTTGTATGATGCCTGTGTCTTTATACTTCTGTTAACTTATTGTGAACTTGAGTCAAACTGAATTCTAACTACTATTCACTTTATCCCAAGATGGTAATAATATCACAAAAATGAGTTAAGTTTAATTTTTGTCAAAAGGTCAAGGTCACAGAGCATTTATATTACGATGAGACAAAATGTCAAAGTCATGATAAAACGACAATACATTACAGAGATTCTGATGAAAATAATCAAATTGTGTAAACTTTTCAATAAAGCTGAGTACTTTCTCTCTTTATATTTACCAAAGTATGGAGCACAATAAAATGGGACACTTTTACATGTGTAACATTCAGGCAATATCACAAAGTACTCCCACGTAAACCAGTGATAACAATCGACATTGTTTTCCAAAAGTTTACAATCTTTTCCTTAACTATAATACAAACAACTGTATGAACTTTTATAGTATCAACTTTATTCTGATTTTAATGACTTTTCACACAACTATATGACACAATGTCAAATGGATGCGGAATATTGAGGCAATGCCAAAATAAATCGAAAAAATTCAATATAATTTATTCCTTATCTTGAAAAAATATATTTACCATCAATTTTAAAAAGAAGTTTTCTTTCTTATTTGTTGATTTTTTCCCTATTAGTTGAATTTTACAACGCTTATTCTTTGACTTTAAACAAATCTTTCACATCGGGATATAGGGCTCACGTCGGGTGTGACCGGTCGACAGGGAATGTTTACTACTCCTAGGCATCTGATCCCACCTCTGGTATATCCAGGGGTCTGTGTTTCCCAACTCTTTATTTTGTATTGCTTATAGGAGTTATGAGATTGATCACTGTTCGTTATCTTCACCTTTTATACCCTATGGGGGATGTGTAAAAAATGTGTATCTACCATGAAAGAGGTTAATCATTACATCTTGGTGTTTTAAAAAACTCATTTACCAATATTCATGTGTTATGGTTAACATTCCTTAGAGGTTACGTAAGTCAACCTCGTCTTTCTTAGTCATCGTTCGAATTAAAATGATTTTCAGCCTTTTCACCAGAATTTCTGTTTTCTGGGTTTTTTGTTTTTGTTTTTGCAATAAGCGATCATATAATGAATGAAAATTTTAACTTAAACTGGAATATTACATATGAAAATTGGATACAGAATTATCAGTGTTAGTTGCCAGATTTACGATTATCTTTGTTTTGTTTACCTTTATCAGTTCGATAAAATATCATACAATTATTTAATATCTGATCAGGGAATATACCAGGATATTTTCGCTCGATGCTCAACGTGTTCTGCTGCCCGAGGCCAGAGACCGAGGACAATAGCACACATTGAGCTGTTCCCAGCACCGAGGGAAAATGTTCTAGTTTGTTGACGTTTTTCAAAGGAAGTTTGTTACCAATTCTATTACATGTATATTTCAAATCATTTGTTTTAACAATAAACATTGTGGGATGTTAATTATAGGTTGCATGAATATAACTTGGCCAACATATGCAGTGGACTTTCTATCGTTTCTATAAATAGTAACTTCTCGAAATCGGAGAAAATAATTTACGCGGTATGTCATTAACACACTCAATGACTTTTTTATTTTTAGAGTCCCTCTTTTCAAGAAAATAAGCCAGATCTGCTTGCTGGAGCTCTGGGAATCTTATTGGGGCTGCCATGTTTGTTGTCATCTGCACAGTGGTGTATAAATTCGACATGAATGCAGCCTTTCCCGGAATACGTTGCATGTCCAATACTGGGTAGACACAAGGAACTATTGACTGGAGGTCCACTTAATCGCTCTCTAGTTACTTGAATAGTTAAGACAAATGAATATACAGGGAAACGAAATAGTCATATGGAGACGTCACCAAGACCGGTGAAGGGCTTCAAATTTAGGCTTATGCTCGGTGCTTATGATCATTAAGCAGTGAGGGTTCTTTAGCATGCCACACCTACTTTGAAACGGGTCATCCGTTTTTAAGGTCATCTCCGAGGACCCGTGACATTCACACCTGATGCCGAGCGTTTGGCGATGGAACTGTCACTACCTGTTTTAACGACTTAGGTCTGTCGCGGCCGGGATTCGAACCCCGGCCTTCCGCATGCGGGGCGAACGCTCTCACCTCTCGATGTACTTGGGAGGAGACCACCGACCTTCCGAAAGTAAACTGGGGAACTTTCTCACTTACCGGCGCGAGCGGGATTCGAACCCTTTCGTAGACCACTGGATATAGGTGAATATAACGAACAGTGATCAATCTCATAACTCCTATAAGCAATACAAAATAGAGAATAGAGAATTGGGCAAACACGGACCATTGGATATACCAGAGATGGGAGCAGGTGCCTAGGAGTAAGCATTCCCTGTCAACCGGTCACACCTGCCATTAGCCATGTATCTTGATCATGTAAATGGAGTTATCCGTAGTCAAAAACGGTCCAACAATTGGTATGAAACAAGTCAGACAACATTTGACCCAATAATAGGATGTATTGGCAAACTAGATTGTTATAACGACCATAGAATCTGCGAAATGCTGACTTTAAACGAGACTGTTGAAATCCCTGCACCATCAACTTGTTTGTCAGTAGCCTGCCTTGATTTAAAAACTGATCATACGCAGAACAAGCTTTTGCATGGCGAATCAGTTGAGAGATATAAACATCATATGCAGGTGAGAATGGCATATTGCTACATACATATGGAAAGTTGACGATGGAGAAGGTGCAATCATCCCGTATGTCATAAAGTTGAGTTGTTAGCTTGCCGTTGATATCTACTTTCAATAAAATATCTAAGTATGAAGCAGAAGTGGGCGACTCTGTGGTGTCTTTTATTTCGAGTTCACAGGGATAAATCTATATCGAATCGACATATGAATTAATATAAGCATTGTTAATATATGTAGATAAAACGTCGTCGAGATATATAAATGCTGAATTGAATGCCACAGCAAAACATTTTGTTTGTCTTTTCACATAGAAGTTTTTGAATAAATTCTGCTTCATATGAATATAGAACCAGGTCAGCTAACAAAGGAGCACAATTCGTGCCCATGGGAATTCCAACAGACTGTTGGAAGACCTGATCACCAAAGACCACGAAGATATTGTCAATGAGGAACTCTAGCATATTTTTTATTTCAGCTTCAGAGTACTTGTGCATGGAATCAGAATGGTGTTTAGCAAAGTAAGTTTTTGAATGACTGATCACAAGATATGTATGTTTCCGTTTTCCATTTTTGTTGAAGAAGCAACTGTCTATGATATCAAAAAGTCTAGTCTTTAATTTATCGTGAGGAATGGTCGTGTATAGTGTTGAAAAGTCATAGGTTTTAATGTTATTGATTTGGGGAAAATTCTGCGATTTCAAGTTTACTAAAAGTTCTTTAGAATATTTTAGTTGATTAACACCACTTCTGGCATATGAAATCGCACAGTAAGTTTGAAATTTCTCCTTCACAGCTGTTAATATTTTCGTGAGGATCAAAGATAGAGGCTTCGTAGAACACTTACTGGATCCAACAATGTCTGTACTTTGTTTATAATGGTGTTCATAAAGTTTAGGAATCCAGTATAGGTGCGGTAACTCATATTCATTCGACCCATGGACTAGAATGAATTTTATCTTTTGAAAGGGCAGTTGGATTATAAGTACGCTTACCAAAAGTAGAATTAATGCCAATTTCGTTTAAAATACAGCTGTAATAATGAGCCTTACAAACAAAGACAATGTTGTTACTAGCTTTGTCAGCTGGAACCAAAACATATTCCTCGTATAACCTATCTGATACATTTTTAAGGTCAAACAAATTAAAGCCACAATCTTGTAATTATAATACAAAACATAAAGAGCTACGAGAATCCGTATCTATGAATATTTAGAATAATGTTTTATCATGGTTTAGAGGTCTAAAGATGATATATTGATGATATACAATTTTTCAAGGTCAATAAATTTTCCCCCTTTTATCCCCCTCCCCCAACCGCCGCGGTGGCCTAGTGGTTAGTTAAAAAAGGTAGTGACAGTTCCATCGCCAAACGCTCGGCACCAGGTGTGAATGTCACGGGTCTTCGGAGATGACCTTAAAAACGGATGACCCGTGTCACAGTAGGTGTGGCACGCTAAAGAACCCTCACTGCTCAAAGACCGTAAGCGCCGAGCATAAGCCTAAATTTGAAGCCCTTCACCGGTCTTGGTGACGTCTCCATATGAGTGAAAAATTCTCGAGCGAGACGTTAAGCAAGATACAATCAATCACCCCCCCCCCCCCTTTAAACGAATTAAAGCCGCAATCTTGAGACCAGAATATGAAAGAGAGAGAGAGAGAGAGAGAGAGAGAGAGAGAACTCTATAAATCCATAATTGTAATGATTTCTAATAATGTTTTAACATAATTCGGAAGTTTTGAAGGTCAAACAATAGTCACCAGTGGCGGATTTAAGGGGACAGCCACAATTCTGGGAATACTCATTATCACCAAAGCATGCTGCTGGTGTTTGATATTTGTTTATATATTAAAGACACGGGTTGCGTAAACACAATTGAGGTTTATATTGAGTAAAACGAGTGTTCACAAAATTGCGACTATTGAATTCGATCGATCGATCAATCTCGATAGATAGACAGATCCACACAATAATTAGGTAATTATTATATACTGTGATAAGAAACAGATCCACACAATCATTAGGTAATTATTATATACTGTGATAAGAAACAGATCCTCACAATCATTAGGTAATTATTATATACTGTGATAAGAAACAGATCCACACAATCATTAGGTAATTATTATATACTGTGATAAGAAACAGATCCACACAATCATTAGGTAATTATTATATACTGTGATAAGAAACAGATCCTCACAATAATTAGGTAATTATTATATACTGTGATAAGAAACAGATCCTCACAATCATTAGGTAATTATTATATACTGTGATAAGAAACAGATCCTCACAATCATTAGGTAATTATTATATACTGTGATAAGAAACAGATCCACACAATCATTAGGTAATTATTATATACTGTGATAAGAAACAGATCCACACAATCATTAGGTAATTATTATATACTGTGATAAGAAACAGATCCACACAATCATTAGGTAATTATTATATACTGTGATAAGAAACAGATCCACACAATCATTAGGTAATTATTATATACTGTGATAAGAAACAGATCCACACAATCATTAGGTAATTATTATATACTGTGATAAGAAACAGATCCACACAATCATTAGGTAATTATTATATAATACTTTCTATCGCAGAAATAACACAAAGGCATATTTGTAAATCATACTAAATAACTATAAATATAGTAGAATGAATTCTATTCATTTATCTATAGCAGGGATTTAAAACAGCATCAGACTCGTCCTGATGAGCATACTTTTATTTTACTACGTTTCTTGCACATTTATTACGAAACAGTTCTTATCAGGATTGTCACTAGAAAGCCTTATTTACTTTATGGGGGGCAACTTATTAAGATATTCTTAGGATATAACTATTGATCGTCAATATATATTCTACTGGTATCACCTTTCATGCATACCAATTTCAAATACTGGGTTCTTCCTTGTCTCTAGGCCATAGAAACATCACAAAAAATTATGCAGCAAGCATTCGAGTTAGCAATTTCACCATTGATTACCGATTAAAATAGAATATTTCCAAAATTGAAACATCTTTATTTCACGATTAATTTAAGATGCCTCGAACCTTATCCTAAAGGAAAATAAAATCTTATATAAATTAGGCTATCAATAACAAACAAATAGCAACAACAACGAGACAACACACACGCACGCACGTACGCACACACCAAAAACAACTGCAAACCAATAGGCTGCTATTTTGTTTTTCTTATAAATAAATGAGATTCAACGCATTAATTGATTTGATAAATGATATAAGGTTCTTTACAGACGGCATATCACTGTTAGTTATTATTGAGAAGGATGTATTGGTGCAGCAAACTTCTTAACTAGTAATACCTTTCTGGGGAAAACCAATCTAATTAAAATTAGATGTTAGATCCGCTCGCGTACTCGCATACATAATTATGCGAGTACGCGAGCGGATCTAACATCTAATTTTAATTAGATTGGGGGAAAACTGAATGATGGCTAAAGAAATGGGCAGTTTATTTTAATCCTAATGGAGCAATAAATCTGATTTTTTTCTGAAAGAAATATTGATCCTAATATGTATTTTTTTGTTTTTGTTTCACTGGCCTAGTGGTAAAACCCTCTGATAACAAACACGTCCTGGGTTTAAAGTTTGTTGCACCGGGTGCTGTAGCCCATTGAATAAGCAGTCCTGGATTCTCGATCCCGACTCCGTGTTAACCGTAAGACGTTAATATTGATGTAGTGATTATTCCTCCGCCAAACACTCTAGTTAGGGTTTAGGATAAGGGTTTAAAAAATCTTCAAAAAGGTTAGGGGCCTCCGTGGTCGAGTGGTTAAAGCATCGCGCTCAAAATCACACGGCCTCCGAGTCTCGAATCCCGGGTTTACAAGTGAGGTTTCCCAGTTTACTTTCGGAAGGTCGGTGGTCTCTTACCAGCTACATTGTATCTGGGTTCTTTCTTCCACCAATAAAAAGTGGGCGCCACCATATAACTAAAAAATTGTTGTATGGCGGAAACAGCTATCTATCAATCAAAAAGGTTATAAGTGCATTTATGTTACTAGACTAGAATTAAAGTCATACATCATGAATGAATTTCATAATAACAACTGACAATAGTCTTCCAAAAATGCAAAAGTTATAATCAAACATGCAACACATCATCAATGGGCCGCCAACTCTTAAAACTTGGTAATATGCTTCTTAAAAAAGGTTATATGAAAGGCGAAGATAGCGAACAGTGATCAATGTCATAACTCAATACAAAATAGACAGTTGGGCAAACACGGACCCCTGGATATACCAGAGGTGGGATCAGGTGCCTAGGAAGAGTAAGCACCCCATGTCGACCGGTCACACCCGCCGTGAGCCCTATACATGCACCTTGATTAGATACACGAAAAGGTTATACATGTATATACATTTATGTTATTAAACTAAAATTAAAGCTACAGGTCTACATCGTGGATTTCATAATTACAATTCACTGCCACGGCCATAGGCGTCATGCATCAAACAAAATTGATGACACTTCGTCTGGAGGTTCTTGCGTGTAACATAAAAACAACATATCCATGTATAATAATAAGGAAGAAGTGGGGTGCGTTTTGTAAAACGCGCATGCAAACATGCATGAAGTCAGTTTTTAAATCGAGGTAAGCTACTGACTAACAAGTTGATAGTACAGGGATTTTAACAGTCTCGTTTAAAGTCAGCATTTCGCAAATTCTATGGTCGTTATAACGATCTACTTCGTCAGTACAACCTCGCATTGGGTCAAATGCTGTCTGACGTGTTTCATACCGATTGTTAAGCCGTTCTTGGCACACTGATTTTGACTGCGGATAACTCCGTTTACCTGATCAGGATATAGGGCTCACGGCGGGTGTGACCGGTCAACAGGGGATGCTTACTCCTCCTAGGCACCTGATCCCACCTCTGGTGTGTCCAGGGGTCCGCGTTTGCCCAACTATCTATTTTGTATTGCTTATAGGAGTTATGACATTGATCACTGTTCGTTATCTTCACCTTGCATGTGATCGTTTAATTTCATAGCTTATTTTATATTAAAACAAAATGTAATTCATTCAAATGTAATCGTTCTTTTAAAATAAAGAAGGTATTGTATTTTTAAACAAAATCTAATTCATGGCACTTTGATTAAAATGTTTTCCTTTGACAATAAGACGCATACATGTAGGTTAGGATAACTGTACTGAAAGTGAAACTGAGAACTGGATCCCGGATATTCAAATATAAAGAATAAGTATTGGAAAGAGGGTAAATTCCTCAAGAAATGTAATATATGAGGAATTGGGATGAAACGAGTTATCAGGGGGAAAAAAGGAACACTCCTAAATTTATTTCATTCTATGGAATTCTTTAAGGTTTAGCACCTGGTTATCTTCAAAATATTTTAGAGTTTTGCATCCCCCCTCATTGCAAATAATAACCTTACATTTTAAGTTCTGCAAGTCAGAACAAGTTCTCATATGAATAGTTTTATTCCTTCTACTATTAGAAAATGGAATTACCTGCCACTTAAAGTTTAGAATCTTCCAACAGTCTCTTATTCTAAAAAATATCATCTCTATGTTTTAGGACAAAACAAAACAATAAATAAGTTAATACGCAAGTTTCGAGATGCGTTCGAAATATTTCCCTTTAGAGAAATCTCGTATATAGTAAGCCGAGAAACAATGTGTTTACATGCGGGATTGGGACAAATAGGAAAATTGCCATTAGTTTCAAGACAAGGAAAGGAAGGTGAGGCCTAAAAATAGCCTGTTTCTGCTGCCCAATTTTTGTATATAAAATACTGATTAAATAGATAAAACAATGAAACCGAAACCGAATAAACTTGAATGGAATATGAATAGTTATTTTTTTTAAACATTCTTTGTTAGTCTAAGAACACGTACCTTTAAATATTGATTGCCATAATGCAGTAAGTCTAGTTTGTTTAAATATGGAAATAACGATACATGGTATGCTTACTTCTCCTATGTACCTGATCCCACCTCTGGTGTATCCAGGGGTCCGTGTTTGTCCAACTATCTATTTTGTATTGCTTATAGGAGTTAGGAGATTGATCACTGTTCGTTATCGTCACCTTTCATCTTTAAACATTTAACAAAGTCAAAATATACATATATTTTTTGTACACGTTGAAGTTTTGGGGTATCTATGTTACACCAATTTACTTTAAATTTGGTTTGTAATATGTATCAGTTGTATAAAAGATATTTGTAACAAGTCGACTAAAACGTTATCAGTGCCAAATCTTCTGAAAAATAAAATAGATATACTGCAATGTACATACATACATCCACATGTAGACATATTTACATTTACTTTTTAATCGTAGATTCGATATATCCCAGTGAAATCGAAATAAAAGATCACAGAGTCTTCCACATCTGAATCGTACTTATATATTTTATTGAACATAGATGATAACGGCAAACTAACAACTCAACTTTATGATAAACAGGGTGACTTCAGCTTCTCCATCGTCAACTTCCCATATTTATGTAACAACTCGTTGAAAGGGATATCGCAATTAAACAATATTGAATAGAGGAAACATAGTGCACTACAATGTATATGAATGGCAGACACAAAAACTGCTATATTATAAACAGCGGTCTGAATTCGTGGACATTGTCAGGTAGTGTACAACCTAATTTCACTGAAATGTTTTAAATTTAAAGTTATAAAGCGAAACCATCCTAGAACAGCCCCGGATATCTGACATATGAGGCAATGGTGGATTTTTAAAACTTACTTTCAAGAGCTGTGTCATCACAAAACAATAAAAACCTTTTTTATGTTTATCTATGTGTTTGTATATGTACATATCAGTAACTGTTGATTATTACTAAGTCGTAACACTGACATCTATTATCACAGAAAAAAATGAGAACATAAAAAATATCAGATGGATATCGTATTTAAAAATTTATCGATGTATCAGATCGTTGGTCTCGGGAGGGGCTGTCCTTCGTTGAATGAGATGTAGATAAGTAATATAATTATTAATCTTCATAAAATTATAATATGTGCCTAGTCAAAACTATTATAACTTGAAGTATGACAAACATTCAGAGTTTATTGACAAAATTTGTTAATCTATAAGTACAAGTATAAATATTCCATCATCACCTGCTTATTTTCCTCAACTGATTCGATACGCAAGGGCTTGTTCTGCTCATCGTCAGCTTTTAGATAGAGGCAGGCTACTTACAAACAATTTGATGTTACAGGGGTTCAACAGTCTCGTTTAAAGTCTGCATTTTGCAAATTCATGGTCGTTATAATGATCTAGTTTGCTAAAACAACATATCATGGGTCAAATGCTGTCTGACATGTTTATACCGATTGTTAGGCTGTTCTTGGCACACTAATTTTGACTACGGATAACTCCGTTTACCTGATCAAGACATAGGGCTCACGTCGGATGTGACCGGTCGACAGGAGGATGCTTTCTCCTCCTATTCATCTTATCCCACCTACTATATGTCCAGGGGTTTGTGTTTGCCCAACTCTTTATTTTGTATTCCTTATTGGAGTGATGAGATTGTTCACTGTTCGTCATCTTCACCCTTTATAGGAGTTATGAGATTGGTCACTGTTCGTTATCTTCACCTTTATAGGAGTGATAGGATTGATCACTGTTCGTTATCTTCAACCTTTATAGGAGTGATGAGATTGATCACTGTTCGTTATCTTCACCTTTATAGCAGTTATGAGATTGATCACTGTTCGTTATCTTCACCCTTTATAGGAGTGATGAGATTGATCACTGTTCGTTATCTTCACCCTTTATAGGAGTGATGAGATTGATCACTGTTCGTTATTTTCACCCTTTATAGGAGTGATGAGATTGATCACTGTTCGTTATCTTCACCCTTTATAGGAGTGATGAGATTGATCACTGTTCGTTATCTTCACCCTTTATAGGAGTGATGAGATTGATCACTGTTCGTTATCTTCATCTTGCTATAGTTTTTCTTTGTATTTCCTTATGCCCCGAATTTATCGCATTTGAATTCGCCGTGGAGGAATTAGAGAAAAAAATGCTAATGCAAGTCCCAAGAAACTAACTCAGCACCTTTCTGTTCAAGACTTAATGGAAGAGTTCGATATTCTAAAGAAAGAAAGGGATTCCCTGATGGAAACTCAATTTCAGATGCAAACCGAATTAGATAATGTCAAAGCAACACTTACAGGCTATCTACAACGAGGCAAGGAAAAGTAGGAGAAAAAGTACAGGCTCAAAAAAGGAACATTACAACCTGAGGGAAACGATGCTTAATGAGGAAATACAAGAGTCCTGGTCATTCTCAAATAGTGTCGAAAATTGGTTTCAAAATAAAGCAAGTCTCATACATAATTCCACCAGATTGTTGGATGATGATTGGTTATCGCCATGACAACAATATAACGATCCATTTGACAATGAATGTTTTGTATTTGATCACACGATATTTTTACAAAAAAGAATCTTTGTTTACTGCACGTGTCCGGGGGATATGCTTTCTCTGAGACAGTTCTTACACTTCCTGGAAAAGGCTGAGAATCTGCAATTGTAAGGAACCGTAAAAGTTTCTGCAATATGTACTCACGGATCAGGTTGCAATATGGTTGTCATTCAGTTGGAAGTAGAGGTTATCATGATACAGGATTACCTGTTGACGGGCCATGGACTACAGCCTTTATAGATTCCTGATGTTCGAATAGATTTTGTGTAAAGTATTACTTAGTAACTTTATTACACACGGGTACAAAAATATCTACAGTTAGACATCTGTTTCTGTCTGTTGTTACGACTAGAATCCACTATATTCTGATATTGCTTCATAACTAGATACATATATTATGTAATCTGAATACATTAATGTATCAAAGAGCAGTACCACCTACTGACAAAGGTCTGTATGCTATGATTTCAAGGACCTTTTAACGGCAGCGAAACATCGAATTCCTGTTATCAAGTTCATCATAAGAAAGGATATTATCAACTTCGTCAAGTTTCTACAAACCTAGAGTTTCATTCTGTTTCAGGGACCTTACAAAGCTCTGAATCTATAAATATATTGTTTTCTTCCTTCGAATGCAAGGCACAGAAAGAAAACCATGGGTCAATGGATCTTGCACAAGTCTGTCAAAATGAAAACCATGGTTTCAACTAACCGAGCGGCTCAGGCTTGGTCCTCCATCCCGGCGAAGCTTAGTGACTGCTCCTTCGCCGAGCGCCCGACATTAGATGTGAAAGTCACGGGTCACGTTACCTTAAAAACGGAGGTCCCGCATGGCGGTAGACCTTGACACAATAAGGAACTAGCCTTAAACACCATGCTTAGGTCAACATTTGTGGCACTTCACCTACAGCTGGTGACGTCTCGAAATGAAAAAATGACGGAATGCCTCGTAAAAAACATAAACAAATTCACAAAACCCATGATTACTAGGGCAGTGATCATTCTATAGTGCTATGATTTTAACCCTTGAAAAAGAATTTTTGATACCAATTTTTAGGGGTCCTCCGTGGCCGAGTGTTTAGGACATCGAGCTCAAACTCGCACGGCCTCTCACCTCTGTCAGCGCGGGATTCGCCGCTCGCGCCAGTAAGTGAGAAAGCTTTCGGAAGGTCGGTGGTCTCTTCCCATGTACATTGTATCTGGGTTCTCTCTTCCACCAATAAAAAAATTGGGCGCCACCAGATAACTGAAAAATTGTTGAGTGTGGCGGAAAATATCAATCAATCAACCAATTTTTAAACCTGTTCTGATCACAGTAGATATGCCTCATTTCGTAGGGAAGGTGTACGGTGTTTTGATAGTCCATGGAAAATTTGATTGTAAAAATTGATTACATCAATGAGGAAGTTTTTGTATTAGGCTTGACATGAGCTATTTTCCCTGTATTACAACTGAAAAATAAATGGGTGTATTTATAAAGATCTCATCTTCCCAGACATCTTCGTAAACATCCATAACCTGTCTATTAGTCTATGTGGGATTGTTCCGTGAGGTCATCTTGAGATGTATAAGACAACATCATTTTAAATCAAACGTGAAAAGGCTCCGTTAATCCCTGCATTCAGATTTTGAACGATACCGTTTTTTAAATCCGGGACTTGCCACCTCCACAAATAAGCTTTCATGTCGTTTATCAAAGTACAATTAGCGGAATACCTATTTACAATATTTTGCACTAAGATGTACCTGATGCTAAATTATATTACTTATTGTCAAAATCAGACTACACGTATAAATGTATCTATACTAAGATAATGCACAAAAGGACGTGGATTTCACTCCTCACAGGTACAACGCTCGCTATCGCTACTTGCACGAAGGTCGAGATACATGTACCATTCCATACATGTATGAGCGCAATTTGTTTTTACCTCCGCGTTACGGATACATTGCTTGTGACGTCAAAAATAAAACAAGGGTGCCCTTCCAGTTCAGTTTATGTTAGAAACAGACATGGTTCCACTACTAATATTCAAATGTGTTTGGAAATTGAAATAATTGGGGTTTTGATCCTAATAAATTACACGTTAGATGGGTATGCGAGATCCTTTCACTTAAGAAAAGGCATATTACATCAAAGGAGAATAAATATCATAATATCAACTGTTTGGCTTTCAATTTCTAGTTAAATGTCATATTGTATGAAACTGGTGAACAAATTTAAACTAAGGAGATACTAACCAGTTTCATTACCAAGTAAAGTACATGGTCCTCTGAGCCATTTAGCAGTAACGTATCACACGGATCCTCAGTTTACAAGGCCATGCTTTCAATTTCCTTTCCTGTCAGATTCATGCTTGGTTTACCCAAAATGTCCTGTTTTAGTTGCCTATACGTACTTCAGGAGTGGCCTATATGTACTTCAGGAGTGGCCTATATGTACTTCTTCAGGAGTGGCCTATATGTACTTCTTCAGGAGTGGCCTATATGTACTTCAGGAGTGGCCTATATGTACTTCAGGAGTGGCCTATACGTACTTCAGGATTTGATTTCTATCGACTATGTTTGAGATGTTTTATATTAATTGTGAAATAAGACTGTCTTAATTTTGGTGTTTTTTGTTGTTTTTTTTCATTCCAATCGGAAATCAATTGGAGAATTTTTTTCTTCAATGCTTGAGGAATAAATCTGATTTTTATGGCTCGAAGACAACCAGGAAGAATATTTGAAAGCATGAGATAAAGCTGATATCAACTTATATGGAGCTCTCTGGATGTTTGATCATTGACCGGTTGATTTAAAAAAAAATATTTGAAATAAGTTTTATCTCCAGAAAGTATATATGACACTAGATATGAGATTTTATATTTGTTATATAATACAGGATTTCTGCTCTCCTGATATGAACAAAGCCACGCGCCCTTTAGCACTCATCCTATATCAGCACCCTTTATTTCACCCCTTATCGCACCTTTCTGGAACGCTTCAGTGGTTTTATTCTGAGTACTTCGGATTTTTTCTGCTTGGAAGCAGACGATATAATTTTGTAAATAAACGGAGAAACAAACAGTAAGACAGAAATGGGAGAGAGAGAAGGTTGACATCGTTTGCGAGGAGAATTGGAGATTAAGATTGCTATATTATGTTATATACCGGTACATGTATTCATTAAATATCTTAAAATCATTCATAAACAGCAATCATTGTTTTTAACTTTTATCCGTTAATGATCCCTTAAAATTCACTATTTTCAAATATATGATAAAAACAACGATGCATGGCAAAATCTGTATCATACTCCATATCAACCCTCCACCAATATCAGCCCTTGGGCCTACGGGTCTCAGGTGGATATTGGAGTCTCGGGTTGATATGAATTATGAGACAAATTTTGCTATGTGTTATTCACTATATAGTGCCTATCCTGATATGAATTATTGATGATGAATGTGTAAGAAACAGTAGAAAAACGAAACCATGATTATAACAACCACTGTGACGCTGCAGCGTCCCTGCTTTGCCCAACTCTCTATTTTGTATTGCTTGTAGGAGTTATGAGATTGATCACTGTTCGTTATCTTCACTTTACATTAATGTTTGTGTATAGACTCGTGTTGATAATTACAGCAACGCTGTTGGTTCGATTTCCACAAGACGGTCTCTTTATTATGGATCAATAAAATTATGAAAACCCTGTAACAAATATTTGGCGTATAATTATGACTATAGATATTATCATCAAAGGGAGATAATTCAGTTACATGAAAATTTCAACTTTAAGTCTCCCACTTTTTAAATCAATATGTATATATTATGAAATATTTACAATAATTATCCTTATAAGTATATGAACATAATCAATTATTGCAATATATAAAATCACAACATGCATACCATTCAATGGAAATGAGTCATAAAACTCACAGTATACACGAAAATACACTGACAGGCTGATACCTACAAATCAATAATTAACAACTTAGTAAATATCTACTAGGCATGAAACAAACTGTTTACTTTAAAAGATATGAAGCACTGAGACATCATGAATTAACTATTTACACACAACTTTATATTCAAACTCTCACTATCACTAATCATTTACTCCAGGGAAAGTGATTTAAGGAATTGGTTTAACATTTAATAGATAATGTAGATAATGTATTAAACATTACTATCAAAGAATTACTTGCCATGCAAATGGAAATCCCTGTCACAGTTTAAGGTCTGAATAATACAAACTCAATACTATTCACCAAAACTTTAAAAAAAACAGTCCACACTTTCAGATGCTAGATATGGTATGAACCAAAACACAAAAGAACTCAAAGGACTTTTGGTGGGAAACACAAGAACCAACCAAAAAGCATAAGATAAAATAAAACACCAATGAACTTAAAAGATACAAAATAACCATGACCAGGATATAATTAGAGCCCTGAGGCTAACTCTGGACCTTTCTAGCAAATGACCATTTCAAAAATCAATACACTGAACTACAGTTTGCTCGAATAAATCTGTAATTCATCTGTAGAAGTGTAATGCAAATAACAAGATATATATATATATATATATATATATATATATATATAATACATATATAAAGCACTAAAAATGACGAACGACACGAACAACAGTGAATTGTCAAATTTTCAGGACAACCTATCGCTTCCTCTTTCTCTTCAATAAATGCACATGTAATTTGCATTGCTATGTATAGATTGTTAGGTGTTTATAAATAGCCCCTCGTGTGTGTATAATACATGTATATAAAACATGAGTCTGTCACACTTGTTTTACGTCCTGTCGAGAATTTTTCACTCATACTGAGACGTCATCAGCTACAGTAACACAAATTTAGACCTAGGAAATATTCATATCTAGTGATCAGCCATCCAAAAACTTACTTTGCTAAACACCATTCTTATTCCATGCACAAGTACTCTGAAGTTGAAATAAAAAAAAATAATGCTAGAGTTCCTCATTGACAATATCTTCGTGGTCTTTGGTGATCAGGTCTTCCAACAGTCTGTTGTAATTCCCATGGGCACGAATTGTGCTCCTTTGTTAGGTGACCTGTTTTTATATTCATATGAAGTAGAATTTATTCAAAAACGTCTACGTGAGAAGAAACAATTTCTTGCTCTGGCCTTCAATTCGACATTTAGATATATTGACGGCGTTTTGTCTATTAACAAATATAACTTTCATTCATATGTCGATTTGATATATCCTTGTGGGCTCGATATAAAATACACCATAGAGTCGTCCACTTCTGCTTCATACTTAGATATTTTATTGCAAGTAGACATTAACGGCAAATTGACAACTCAACCTGTATTACAAACGGGATGATTTCAGTTTCTCCATCATCAACTTCCCATATTTATGTAGCAATATTCCATTGTCACCTGCATGTGGTGTTTATATCTCTCAACTGACTCGATACGCTAGAACTTGTTCTGCGTATAGTCAGTTTTTAAATCTAGGCAAGCTACTGACAAACAAGTTGATGGTACAAGGGTTTCAGCAATCTCGATTGAAGTCAGCATTTCGCAAATTCTATGGTCGTTATAACGATCTAGTTCGTCAATACAACCTCGCATTGGGTCAAATGCTGTCTGACGTGTTTCATACCGATTGTTAGGCCGTTCTTGGCACACCGATTTTGACTACGGATAACTCCGTTTACCTGATCAGGATATAGGGCTCATGGCGGGTGTGACCGGTCGACAGGGGATGCTTACTCCTCCTGATCCCACCTCTGGTATATCCAGGTCCGTGTTTACCCAATTTTCTATTTTGTATTCCTTATAGGAGTTATGAGATTGATCACTGTTTGTATCTTCGGCTTTCATGCTTAAAGGTCGTAGCAGTGTGGGTTCTTTAACGTGCCAACGCAGGCCGCGACATATGAATGAAAATCCAAGTTGATATATTGCATTGTTGTGATTTCTTTCCAAGACTTTGACACTATAATGGAAAGTATGAATGTGACGCGAAAGGAAAGTGAAAGCAGAGGAAACCAAACAAAATTGTAATCTAAAAGAAATTTTGAAATCTGTGAATCGAGTCGGAATATCAAGGACCCATGAGGATACCTATAATTACTGATTGTTGCTGTCTTAAATTTATCATGAGGAATGGTCGTGTAAAGTGTTAAAAAAGCCATACGTTTTTATGTTGTTGATTTGAGAATAGTTTGTGATTTCAAATATACTAGAAGTTGTTTAGAATATTTTAGAATTGATTTACACCATTTCTAAGATATGTTGTGGCAAAATACGTTTGAATGTTCTCCTTCACAGATGTTAATATTTTCGTGAGGAACAAGGATGGGGGCTTAGTCAAACATTTACTTGATCCAGCAATATATCTTTGTTTGTAAAGGTTTTTATGAAGTTTAAGAATCCAGTATAGGCACGGTAAATCATATTCATTCGATCCATTGACTGGGATATTAAATGTGCTTAAAACTGAATCATAGTTTTGAAGAATTTCATCGTTTTAAAGGACAGTTAGAGTATAAGTACGTATGTACGAGTACCAAAAGTGGAATTAATGCCAAGTTCGCTTAAAATACAGTTGTAATGGTGAACTTTACAGAGACAATGTTGTTACAAGCTTTGTCAGCTGGAACCAAAGCATATTCCTCGTGTAACCTATCTAATCCATTTATCTCTTCTGGTTTATTAAACACATAGATGGTACGCACTTTTGTTGTATTAAATCGATCATTTTCATAGGTAAGTATTATTCTATAATGCTGATTTCTAAATGTGATCTTAACAAGAGGCACCAGGCCTTAACGATCACCTGAGTATTAGTTATAAGTATTGTAACAATCAAACCATTGATTTTATAGTAGCTACCACCAGTTATCGTCTTTGACAACAATCCAATGTTTTAAAAAATGACTCTGATTCAAAGTTTACAAATTTATTAAGTTATTTATAACTTAGATGAAGTTTGTTACAATGATATTTCTGGGACTCTCATGAAACAATACCACAGGAATATCAAAACAATCGTAACAATATACAGTTACAACAGAGATATAGAGATTGAACCTGGTGTCAATTGTACGAATTAATACTAAGTTATATCCTGACCTAACCAATGAAAGGTGACGATAACGAACCAATATGATTTATCATTGGCATCAAAAAATAATAACCGCCCCCCCCCCCCCTTTAGATTGATTAGTTGAATAGGTATTTCTATGAATAATATTCTGAATCTTACGCTTATTATCAAAATGTGACTTTACACCAGTAATCCTGAACACAGGTAACTCGGAATGATTCTTAACCTAACTTATACCCAACCTAATCCTAATTAATTAAATAATGTAAATATCTCCAGATCAGCCTTCTCAGGCAACACTGGGAACGTCCTATCCGTAAAGTAAAATTAGTTATCTCCCAGAATCTTGTCTGGTTCTGACTTGTATACCTTTTCTTAAGTCCGGGGCAACAGACGGAACAACCCCACAAGGGACGGGGCAACGCACGTACAGACGGGTAAACACTAACTTTCGCCGGACAATTCCAATCCTCATCAAATCAACCCCGCCTGAGTTATTCTATAGCTAGAATAACTTATAATTCAGTCTATCAATCCAATGGAAATAAAGATTAAACACTTACATTAAATGAATTCTCTTCGTAACAAAAAGTCGTCTGCAGCCTAAACAACTTTGACCCGAAGATCGGGGTCAAATAAAAATAAACGCGGTCCCAACTCAGACTTTTATAAACAAATATGGCACCTAACACGAACAACGTGCTTGTTTATCACATTAGAAAATTCGCTATCTACACAAATATATGTGGATGAACACCATGCCACTGACGTAATCAGCGTAAGTAGGCAATATTCATATTTATAACTTGTGGTTTTACATACAAACCTTTGATTAAAACTATAAATAACACCGGTAACATCGATTGTAAACACAACACATACGCACATGGCACATGTAAACATACTCAGTCAACGACTGGAAATAACGAGAAAAGATTATATGCTGTATATACGTCAAGCTTAAAATAATAAAGAATCCCATTTTCCGCCACTATCACTATTCCCAAGGCCTATGAAATCTGGGGGGGGGGGGGGGGGGGGGGGTCCTGTTTTCAATACTATATTCAACAAAAGAACATGTATAAGCTTTAAGATCACATCTTTATTTTAAATGCCCTCGAAAGTGCCTATAGTGATGAAAGGCTTTGCGTAATATAATATACGTAACAATAGCACAATGAAAGGTGAAGATAACGAACAGTGATAAATCTCATAACTCCTATAAGCAATACAAAATAGATAAATGGACAAACATGGACCCCTGGACACACCAGAGGTGGGATCAGGTGTCTAGGAGGAGTAAACATCCCCTGTCGGCCGGTCACACCCGCTGTGAGCGCTATATCCCGATCAGGTGAACGGAGTATCTGTAGTCAAAATCAGTGTGCCAAGAACGGCCTAACAATCGGTATGAAACAAGTCAGACAGCATTTGACCCAATGATAGGTTGTATTGACGAACTAGATCTTTATAACAACCATAGAATTTGCGAAATGCTGACTTCAATAGAGACTGTTGAAACCCCTAATAACGACCATAGAATTTGCGAAATGCTGACTTCAATAGAGACTGTTGAAACCCCTATACCATCAACTTGTTTGTCAGTAGCTTGCCTAGATTTAAAAACTTACCATAAGCAGAACAAGCTCTAGCGTATCGAGTCAGTTGAGAGATATAAACACCAAATGCAGGTGATAATGACATATTGCTACATAAATATGGGAAGTTGATGTTGGAGAAACTAAAATCATCCCGTTTGTAATACAGTTGAGTTGTCACTTTGCCATTAATGTCTACTTTCAATGAAATATCTAAGTATGAAGCAGAAGTGGACGACTCTGTGGTGTCTTTTATTTCTAGCTCACAGGGATATATTGAATCACAATATGACTAATTTGGATCCATCCTAGAGTCAATACCCTGGGGTTGTGAAATTCACAAGCGTGGTACATCCTTTTCTGCTTTTCCTAAATATGCATTTAATCTTTATACCATATTAGTATACTGAAGAAGTACATCTATTTGAAATGATACAGAAAATATAATCACTACACTAATTTTGGCTCCACCCTGGAACCCAACCCTTACCCCCTTGGATCATGAAATTTACAATTTTGGTAAAGGACTGCCTACTCCTTCTAAATATATACATGTATTTAGCTTCAATTTAGTATCAATAGCACTAAAGAAGATGTTATTTAGATGATTTACACATAAACGCTATGTACCAAATTTGGCCCCGCCCTGGGGTCGGAATCTCTACCCCGTGGATCATGAAATTTACAATTTTGATAGAGGTCTTCCTGCTCTAAATCACTGTGCATTTAGTTCTTACACATGTGAGGTTGTAGAGAAGACGATTTTTGAAAATCGGTCAATTCTTGGCAGTTTTTGTTTGCTCCGCCCCTCAGACCCAAGGGTACAAGAGTCCTAAAATTTACAATTTAGACCCCCACTTCTTTGTCCCAATGATGTTGCATACCAATTTTGAAAAGAATTAGAATGGTAGTTAAAAACGTTTAAAATGTTCGATTTTTAACGCACGACGACGGACGAAGACCAATTGCAATAGGTCACGTGAGCGACTCAGGCGACCTAAAACTAGGAAGGTTTTAGACGTACATGTAAATGAATTTCGAAATTATCATTCATTTTATATGCATAGAGTAACCTAGGCAATCTTCGAGACAAACATAACTACAATAGTTACAGTTATCTACACATTTCCCTCAGCCCAAAATTTATCGCCTGTGGATATGATGTGGACTTTAGAATATAATGTACGGGAAAGACAATAAAACCTAAAACAGAATCTTTCCAAACTACCGTAATTTGATATTCTAAAGAAAGATGTCCCTGACGAGAACTCATCTTCAAATGCAAACCGAATTAGGGAAGGTCAAAACAACACTTAGAGACAGTCTACAACGAAACAGGGAGAAGAAGGATGAATTATGGAAGGTCAAAGCAACACTTAGAGACAGTCTACAACGAAACAGGGAGAAGAAGGATGAAAATTATAGGCTTAAAAAAGAAAACGAAAACCTGGGGATTTATGCTTAATGGGAAAATACAGCATCTTCACATAATGTGTGAAAGCAAGTCTTAAAACGCACTCCATCGACGTCTTGAATAGTGATTGACTCCCGCATTGCTTTTTCTGTCTCCATAATCAACGACACAAATGTTTCATTCGACAGTGATTTATTTGTCTCTAATACCAGATAATTAATTCTGTAAATTTTTACAATGAACACAGTGAAATGCTTACTACACCTGTCCGGGGGATTAAAAGAATAATTCATTATTACGAGTGTGGGATAGTTTTATAGGTCTTATGATTATACCCCTTGAAGGAAAATGTTTTCATATCAATTTGCAAACTGGTTCTGATCAAAGTAGATAGGTCTCATTTCCTAGAAGGTGAAACAGGTGAAGATAACAAACTGTGATCAATCTCATAACTCCGAGTTGGGTAGATTTTGGTAATTAAAATACAAGTTATATGCATGAGTGTGACTTATATATTTGTTCTATACATGTTCCATGAATCTTGAAGTAGCAGAAACAGATCATATAATGAGGAAGATTTTCCTTATCTATTTCTTCAAAATGTGGTGCCAAATCTGGTCAGAAAATTTTGATGTCGATGAGAATTTTTTAATTAGGTTTCACAGTTGAGTCTAATGAAGTACTTATATTAAAAGGATTTTAGAGAGTGTTTCTCTGATGTAAAGGCAAAGACTGCAGAGGAAGGGTATTGCCACGAGTCAGACGTCGACTACAATAAAGAAAAATTCTATTCCGATTCTGGTTCCTAGATAAGAATTTGGGATTTACAATTCTACCAATATTACGATATTTTTAAAGCGAGATAGGAGGGTTTTAATTTGACAAATTAGAGGTAATTCATTCGGGGGGGGGGGATGAAATGAAGTTTACATTCCTTCTATAGTTGATTTCCTGCAGTGGATTCGACAGTTTACATGACCATTCCTCGCAATAAATTAAAAACTAGACATTTTGACATCATAGACAGTTGGGTCTTCAACAAAAATGGGAAAAGGAAATATTCGTATCTAGCGATCAATCATCCAAAAATCTACTTTGTTATACACCACTTTGATTCCACGCATAAGTATTCTGAAGTTGAAATGAAAAATATGCTGAAGTTCGTCATTAATAATATCGTCGTAGTCTTTGGTGATCAGGTCTTCCAACAGTGTGTTGGAATTCCCATGGGCACGAATTGTGCTCCTTTGTTAGCTGACCTGTTTTTATATCTTCTGAAGCAGATTTTATTCAATAGCTTCTACATGTACATCAGGAAAGATATTTGCCGTAGGCTTCAATTCGACATTTAGAGATATCGACGATGTTTTATTTACTAGCAATAATCATTTCATTCATATTTCGATTCGATATTTCCCATTGAACTTGAGTTAAAAGACACCACAGAGTCCTCCACATCCAGATATAGACCAGCTTACACTTAATCCACCTACGTGTTCTTGTTCTTCGTCTTTCAACTGTAGTCCAGCTGGACGTGTCATTACTGGTGATGTTGGTAGAGTTGAAATGAGGATCTGAAATCACTTATTCTAAAAGGTCCTAAATACAGAGAACCTCGGTCTTTCAATTAGCGACATAACTTCATCTCTATTATGAATTCTTTCGAAGATCATGCCAGACGATGGGATAAATATGAAAAAGAAGAACTTCAAGGGCAATAACTCCTATGCTGGTGTTTCTTCTACTGTATGCCTGTTTTACACGATTTCCACAATTGATTTATACATATTTATGAATTAACAAATTTTTTTTTAAACTATTGACAATTAAAATTTGTCATTTCAACAAATTTTTATCTATTTTGATTATTCTGTATAACGAAAATTTGTAATTTTCTTATGTTAACATATGCTTCTGTTTTTGTATGTCTGACATCTTTAAAAATGTGGTAACATACACATTTTCTTTGGTTATTAATTAAATCTAACTATATTGAGTTCAGATTAATACAGTTTTCCACTTTCAACCATTGATATTGATAAGTCACATGAGGATCGATCCACCTTAAACGAACTTGGCATCAACTCCACTTTTGGTAATCGTACATAAAATTCAACTGCCCTTTCAAAGGCTGAAATTCTTCAAAACCATGCTTAAGTTTTAGACAAATTTATATCCCAGTCAATGGGTCGAATGATTATGAGTTGCCGTACCTATACTGGATTCCTAAACTACATAAAAACCCTTACAAACAAATATACAGCAAGTTGTCTTTAAATTTTCTTTTAAATAAACTTCACACGTGCATCCCATGATAAATCATTATCAATATAATCACCCAATAGTTTATCTTGTTTCACAAATTCAATTTGTACACCATTAAAATCGATATTCATCATTCGACCAACTCTTACTTTTGTATTTTTTGTAGAAGTTATGAGATTGATCACTGTTATTTTCACCTTTTCAGTAGCTTTTCAGATCTGGTAATAAGCCGATATTGTGATTTAAAAAAAAGATTTGTGCATTCATGGAGGTTCACTGGGGCATGATGTAATGATTTTATTTCGAATTGTTTTGTGGCTGAATCAATAACTCAGTTTGTGATGTTATTGAAAGTTTGATCAATATCATTACAAATGAGAGCATCATAATCTGGATTCTTTAATTGGAAATTGGCACTGTTGAAACCAGACAACCTAGGGTCTAATTAAACATGGCAAAGAGGCCAAGATAACGAGTATCATTTACAGTTTGCATTTCTCCTGCTTCATCTTGAAAGAAAAAAGGGTCCAATTATCCTCCCATGTCCGCCTAAACTGTTCCTTTTTCTCCATGAACAAGTTTCTCTAGGTAAAGATTTTTATCTTCACTACCCCAAAATTGAGCATTGCTCTTGTTTCCTGTCCCTTTAGTTTCTTCACTACCCCAGCATCAAGCATTCTTCTTGATTACTGTCCCTTTAATGTAGAAATGAGCTTCATCGTAAAATGAAATGGTATTGACACAATACCAATATATTCAATCATCCATTTTTTCAAAAGTGAGGAGGCTGTCAATTTCACTTTTTGTAAGGTGCTGACATCGTGCTGTTGACACCACAGCTCTTCGATATGACTTTAAATGTACATCAAAATTCTGTGAACCCTATGATTCCACGCACAAGTATTCTGAAGTTAAAATTAAAATATACTGGTGTTCCTCATTGACAATATCTTCGTAGTCTTTGGTGATCAGGTCTTCGAAATGTCTGTTGGAATCCCCAAGGGCACGAATTGTGCTTCTTTGTTAGCTGATCTATTTTTATATTACTATGAAGCAGAATTTATTCAAAAACTTCTAAGTGAGAAAAAAATTCTTGCTGTGGCCTTCAAATCGACATTTAGATATATCGACGACGTATTTTTAATTAACAATAATTTCCATTCATATGTCGATTCGATATATCCCAGTGAACTCTAAATAAAAGACACCACAGAATCGTCCACTTCTGCTTCATACATAGATATCTTATTGAAAGTAGATATTAACGGCAAACTAACAACTCAACTTTACCACAAACAGGATGATTTCAGCTTCTCCATCATCAACTTCCTATATCTATGTACATGTAGCAATATTCCATTATTACCTGCATACGTTGTTTATCTCTCAACTGATTCGATATGCAAGAGTTTGTTCTGCGTATGATCAGTTTTTAAATCGAAGCAGGCTACTGACTAACAAGTTGATGGTGCAGGGGCTCCAACATTCTCGTTTAAAGTCAGCATTTCGCAAATTCTATGGTCGTTATAACGATCTAGTTTGCCAATACAACCTATCTGCTGTCTGTCGTGTTTGATACTGATTGTTAGGGTGTTTTTTGGCACACTGATTTTGACTAAGAATGACTCCGTTTACCTGATCAAGATATAGGGCTCACGGCGGATGTGACCGGTCGACAGGGGATGTGCACTCCTCCTAGGCACTTGATCCCACCTCTAGTATATCCAGGGGTCTGTGTTTGCCCAACTCTCTATTTTGTTTTGCATATAGGAGTTGTGAGATTGATCACTGTTCGTTTTCTTCACCTTTCATCTACTACATTACACAGTGTTACATTTAAGCAATATATTATTATTTTTTTGAAAGATGTAGTTTCATAACTGCCGTGTGTGAATACGAATTGAATAACGGGTTTCTTATTGAAAGTATCTTATTTATATTCTCAGAACAGTAACCGGAGACTGGTTTACATAACTGATTTTAAAAAGTTCACTCTTTTGATAAATCCATTTTATATGACAGGCGTTTTGTAGCAAAATTATGATGTAGTTTTGTGACATTCCGATTCTAATTATGTGAGATATTTCGCCGTGCTACATGTATAAAATTGTATTTACTCAACTATCATTGAGACATACATGAAAGACAAAACATTATTTCTGTTGGTTATTGGGATACCCTGTATATGTGTAAATATGTAATTGTGCATATACAAATTAACACCCTATTGATACATGTAGTACAAGAATCGAATTGAATTTGCTAATTTTAAAATTCATAAACACTACTAAATGTTTGCTACTTTTCACGCATTTACAACATGTAGATTGTAGATGTGGGCATGCCCTTGTATATTTTTGTATATCCCTGTATATTCTTCTCAACACTATCACGTGTTTTAGTTCAGAAGAATTGAGCATTTGGCATTTTCAAAATCATTGACCTGGACATGCATGGATGACCTAGAAAATTATAGATTCTATATGTCTAGGTTTGTTTATGGGAATATGAAAACAATGGATAACTTAAAGAGACGGCTAAGGCGACTGCCCAGAAATTCACTCATATTTCCGCTGTTTTGATACCCCCATAATACATTTATCTCTTAAATTTACAGTTTGAAATCTTAACATTTTAGGTCACCTGAGTCACTCAGGTGACCTATTGCTATTGGTTTGCGTCCGTCGTCGTCTGTTAACAACTTCTTCCCAGAAATTACTGAGTCAATCTTGACCAAATCTAATATGTAGCATCTGTAGGTGAAGGAGACCGGAAATTGTCAATTTCATGACCCCCATCCTAAGGGGCCTTAAGTTTTTGGTAAAAACTGTAAAATTGATGTATTTCTTTAACATTCTTCTTCTTTACTCCTGAGTATCTAGCAGAGAAAGTGAGTATAAAGTAATGATAAGCAAGGAAGTATCTACCAAAATTGTAAATTTCATTATCCCTGGGGTAGGGGCTCTGACCCCAGGGTGGTACCAAACTTGATATGTAGGGTTTATGTGTAAAACACTTAAATAACATCTTCTTTAGTGCTATTGATACTAAATTGAAACTAAATGGATATTTATGAAGAGCAGATAGTCCTTTACCAAAATTGATCTCAGGGCTAGGGATTTTGGTATGAAGGTGGGGACAAAATGGTCAGTTATTAAATGTGTGAACAATTTTTTTTTTTTTAACTTTTTCTTAATATCTATCATTCCAGTTCTATTCAAATTTAGCATGAAGCATATTTGGAACAAGGGGGGGGGGGGCATAAATTGTGGATTGCAGAATTCCATCACCCCTGAGGCCTTAGGGGCGGGGCAAAAACTGCCCAAAATTGACCAATTTTCAAACATCGTCCTCTCTACAACCACATATATGTAAGAAAAACTAAATGCATAGTGAAGAGGAGGAAGGCCTCTACCAAAATTGTAAATTTCATGATCCTCGGGGTAGGGGTTCTGAATCCAGAGCAGGGCCAAACCTACTATATCGTGTTTATGTGTAAAACACTTAAATAACATCTTCCTTAGTGCTATTGATACTATATTGAAACTAAATGGATATTTAGAAAGAACAGGTAGTCCTTTACCAAAATTGTAAATTTGATGATCCCAGGCGTAGGAGTTTTAGTATTAGGTGGTGCTAATCTTAGTATATAGTATTTATATGTAAGTTTGCTGATATTGTAGAAAATCTAAATGCTAGCAGAAAAAGATGTACAAAAAATGGTGAATTTCGCAACCCAGGGTTTTGACTCTAGGATGGGTCCAAATTAGTCATATCTTTGAATGTTTTAATGTTAATACACCTATTATATTACATAAAGCCTTTTATCAGTGTATGCACTATTAAGGGCATTGAAATTTTAAGAACATATCTTATTATATATTGTTGCTAACATTAGAATTTAGCTTAGATATTCAGAACAGGATTTTTTTTCTTAGATTTCATAGCCCCTGGGAGCAGTGATACTTTTCACTAGTACTAAGGTGATCGATAAGGCCTGTGGGTCTATTGTTTCATTTTTATTAGTACACTGTATATCATATGATTTGTAAAATTTGCAATTATCGAGCTTAAAAATGTAATGGGATCTTGATATCAATGGCACATTTCGATAAAAATGAATTTCATTTCTTCGGATGTATGAATGATTTTAACATTTGTCCTTATATATTAATGACAACAGCAAAGTTCAAGATTTTGAAAATTTTATTTCTACAGATGCATTTCTTTAATGTTAAAGTTTCCATCCAGCCTGAGACATTCACATATCACTGCACATCAACACACCAAGTGAACAATTCTTTTTCTTCATTATTTCCCCGAGTCTCCTTTACCCTGTATATAATTAACCAATGACAACTATCCTGGAAAAAGTGTGTATAACGTTACAGTTAAATCAATGCCTGGTTTTGAACCAATGAATATCAATGTGGCGATTCCCTGCATGCATGAAACTTGACTTCTTGATACAGAATAAATGAATGGCACGTTCTCTATAACGATAGGTGGGACACCTATCTCCCATGTTGTTAAATCAATGTTTTTCAGCTGTTGTTCTATCCAATACACCAGTAATCGTCGAGGAGACTAATGCGTTTTTTATTCAATCGGAAAATCTTCTCATTTCCAGAGCCGTAAGAGAAGAAATTCGTGATTTTTTTTCGGGAATTAGCTGAATATCTAATTCATTGAATGTGTGCCATTCGTGCCCTGATGTGAAATTTCTTGATATAAAATGCACTCAAAAGACTATGAAAATGTTTTTATGAAGTATGAATCATTCCGAATTAAAAAGTTTATTGCAGTGTATATTTCACCTGTAATTCTCATTGTTGGAACGACCGGGAATATCATTTCTTTCTTCATTTTGCGGAGGAATATGTTTCGGATATCTACATATTTTTACTTGGCTGTTCTTGCGATAGCGGATCTAATTGTTTTACAGTTCGGTCTTCTCCGGGACTGGATCGGACAGATTTCCGGATACGATATTCAAAATGCCAGTGATTTATCCTGTAAGATACTCGTGTGTCTGACCTATCTGGGAAGCGACTTCTCAGTGTGGTTAATTGTGGCCGTAACGACGGAACGCTTTATCGCTGTCTGTTTCCCCCTCAAAGCGAGCGTTTTGTGTAGTGTTAACAAAGCACGAAGTATCACGCTTTCTTTACTATGTGCGTCTTTTTGCCTTAACTCCCACTTTTTATGGACAGTTGAACTTTCAGAAGTGCATTTGAATTCGAGTGATGTAGCAAAATGCTCGCCTGGAAATAAATTCGACTTCTTCCTGACCGAGGTATGGCCCTTAGTTGACGCATTTACCTATTCGTTCGTACCTACCTTCATCTGCTCAGTGTTAAATACTTTAATCATCCGAAGAGTATTCATTGCCAGAAAATACCGCGGTCGTCTACAAAAATGCAATTCGGGAAGAAGCAATTTACTTAACAAATCCTTGCCATCAGAAAGTACTATAAAACTAACAAAGATGCTCTTAGCTGTTTCTTTAACATTTGTGTTGACTACCCTTCCCAACAGCATTTGCATTGTTGTTCAAAATTACTGGAAGTTTGATTATAACAAGGACGTACTTCTCGGAATTTCCAATTTTGCTTTAGCGAGAACAATAACGGAACATCTGATGTTCATCAACCACTCCGTCAACTTTTTCCTGTACTGTGCCACAGGCAAAAAGTTTCGAAAGAGCATGGATCGAGCTCTCTGTAAACTGCGCCGAACAACGAATCGTTCTTTTTCAGACAGCAACATCCCTCATTTGATGAGCAGAGTGAGTTACACAACAGGCAGACTCAGTGTCAATCTCGTCGTGTTTGATTCCAAACTCTTGCAGAGAAGAACGACTAGACTTTAAAATGAATCTTGTTACAGGATCCCCCCCCCATATCATTCTACATGACATATAACATAACTTCCGGGACGCATAACATAACTTCCGGGACGCATAACATAACTTCCGAGACGCACATGGATTATTTCTAACATCATTATCTTTAGTTTCAGTGTTAATATGATCACGATTATTATATCAAGGAATGGTAGAATCCTGAGTTGTCTAGTAAGTATTGTGCAGTATTTTTATTCGTTTTGATAGTTTAGAGGTGTGTCGGCTAACAATCCTGAATAAAGAAACTGAATTTTTACAGACATTGAATGCATTTTTATCTGTTTACTTTTTCTAAACTATTCAGGGATATTCTTTTTATACTCGTTTCACTGGTTATCTTATATTTATGAGCCCAGGAAATTGGCACTCAAAATTAATTGCTGAATAGAGGATTTTCTCTTTTGTGTATTGATCCCCTGTAATTAAATCAGTTTAATATATAGTCTTGTTTTTGTGTTTTACAGATATTATCATACACTCCTGACACAGGGAAAATCCGATAAAAGCTACTGTTTTACTGTTATGTAGTGTTACGATAAGACGACTCGTCTAATCAGTTCAATCACAGGCTGGAAAGAGACACAAAATCAGATTGGTCGGTTGTGTCTGAAGGAAGGATAATTTTAAACCGCCAAAATAATGATAATAATGGAAACGAAACTAGATATAGGACCTGTTCGCAGAATATTTCCAAGATTTTCTCTTTCTGATAAAGTATAACATTTCTGTTAAATCGAGGGTTCTTTCTATCCGAAAAAGTATAAAAAATTTGTGAAATCGATGGCTCTCTCTTTCTGATAAAGTATAATATTTTTGTTAAATCGAGGAATCTTTTGAAAATACCACAATATGTCTCGGTGTTTCTGGTACGTCCAGGGGTCCGTGTTTGCTCAACTCTTTATTAGGAATCCCCTCGTTATAGGAGTAACGAGATTGTTCGGTATCTTCGCCTTTCATTTGGCACTGATAGTTTTCTTAGTTTCATAATTTATATTCTCTACATTCGTCATGTGTTAAATACCAGTAATATAGCAAATTATTTTTGAAAATAAGCAGCATCAGATTGAAAAACCATGAAATTATAGACGTTAAGACTTTCAAATGGGTATTCGTATACAGTGCCGTACAAAAGTATAGTGTAGATTGTTCCAGTAGACGATTCAGTTCCTATTTTAGCAGTGGCAATACCATCAAACCTTCCGTTACCATTACAGAGGCTGTAATTAAGCTATCTATGCAAAGTTATAGCTTTGTTTCAATGTCCCCAGATGATAGAAGGGTATTTTTTGTTGTTGGTTTTTGGTTTTTTGGGGGTTTTTTGGTGGTTTTTTGGGGTTTTTTTTTTTTTTGCGTAGAAACATCTTGGATTTTAAAAAGAATTGTACTAAATTAGTGTAGATAAATTACATTTACTGTGTAATTTTGACAATGGCAAATTATACAATTCAATATTCTGCTTTGACGAAATGAAAATTTCAACAAGATCGGAAAGAATTAAAAATAGTTAGAAACATGGATTTGAAATGTCTGATATATGTAAGATAAGCAAGAATTTAAGATCGTTACCCTGTTTTAAGTCTTTTTACTATTTTGTATGAACAACAATTTCTCAAAATGACCACTTATAAAACAATAATATTTTATATTCATAATGCTGAACTTCACCTACGATAGTCAACTTAGAGACATTAGTCAATGCCGACAGTTTTGTTGCTAGACTGACTTATCTTCCTATATATGATGTCTCTTCCTGATCGTTAGAGAGGGGATAAAAAGCACATCACAATCCAATCACAAATGTATTTATCTCCTAATGTGGTCTAAACCGAATTTCTCTTTCTCTTCACGCCGCATCAAACATCGTGTCGACAATATAATGCAAATACTCATTGATGTCTTGAATAATTAAGTGCATTTAAACAAAAAATATCAAAAGGCATCTCATTAAAACTGATAAAGAACTTTTAAGAAATGACAAATTTTTAACAGTTTATAACCGATGAATTACCGTGAATAGGGGCGGCGGAGAATTTCACAGTATGGAGGGGGTAGTGTTTGTTTCACCTGCCATCAAGAGTGTTTCACTCATACTGAGACGTCACTAGTTGTAGGTGAAGTACCACAAACTTAGCACTCGGGGTCGTAGCTTAGACGCCTGTTGCGATACGGGACCTCCGTTTTAAAGTCATATAAAAAAAGACCCGTTATTCTCACTTCGTTTGGTGAAGGAGCAATCACTACTTATGTTTATGTCTTAGGTTTGACGTTAAACATATGATATATGATTTCCATGCCTTTTCATCTCGGAAATATTACAATTATGGAATAAATGTGTATACCATGATGTTTTTATATAGTAATCTATTTAGTCTGCGAATCTATGCGAGACAGTACAAGGAACTTACTACAGATATTCCTAAAGTACAGCTTCATGTTAGAATCGGACAGGGTCCTTACTGACCGTAACACACAGAGTAAATCTGCAGAACGTTTCTTTTTTTCTTCTTCTTCATTTTTTTTTTTTTTTTTTTTTTTTTTTTTTTTTTTTAATCTAAGGTCATCTCTAGAACGAATCCAGCTAGACTAGCATGGTGAATAAAGACGTTCGTCAATTTCGCTTCGTTGAAATGCAGTGCAGACTTGATAATGGCAGAAGTTTGAGATGAAAGAGGTAAAGATCACGCTCATAAATCCTTTAAAGAATATAAAATCGAAGACAAGACAAATATGTAAACCCCTGGAAACACGATAGGTGGGATTAGAAACCTTAAAGGCTTAATTATTCCCAGTTTCTTACACACCAGTCAAAAATAGCCCATTGTATCAGTATTCATGTTGCGATTAATGATTGTGTTATCGAACGCTAACGCGCTTCAAGAAGTATGCTGGCATCGCAGTCCATACCCTCATTAGCTGCAATAATGTAGCCCAATCCATTTTTTTTATTCTGACGTTTTCGGGATAGGGCTACAATTCCATAGGATCTCCGTAATAGTGCAAAATAATTTTATGAATAACCGATAATAAACTCTGTGTATTGGTCCCAAATGTTGTTTACACCAAAAGGAGTACCAACTTTGTGCTCGGGCATGTCTAATAAAGGTGTTTTTCATTAAATATAATGTACAGCATGCAAAATTCTTCGTCTGCTCCGCCATGCTTGTTATCGCGAAATCTCGTAGGTGGATCTAATGAAAAGCCTAAACATTGACAATCAGCGCGAAAATGTAGTTACTCGAGCCACTTCGACAAAGGAAAGAAAATCATATTGTTGCAGAAAGAATTTACACTCTGCTGTTCGGTTTTTAACTTGATATTAAATTCAAACCTTCTCAATACCGACGAAATAGCTTTCGCCTCCATACTTGTCCATTGATGTAAATACCACCTTATATGGCATATGCAAATGACTTGACAACCGGAAGTTGAAACTTCAGTACATCAAACATGGCGCATAAATATGAATCGAGAAACTGGGATTTATCGAAATTGTTGAAAACGGTAGAATAGAGCCTCACAAATCTAAAGTTGCAGGTTGTAAATTTATATATTGACTAAGAAACATAGAATATCATTTTATTTACGTAAAGAAAGTCAGGAAATGTTTAGAATGAGCGCAAATGTTGCGGGAGTGAATCACTCCCGCATTTGCACCATTACGGAGATCCTAAGGAGTTGTAGCCCTAAAAAAAAGTCAGAGAGGGCTACATTATTGCAGCTATACCCTCATGTGTATTCAAAAATGAACTTTATTTATTTTGATTTAAATTCTTCTTTCATTTCTGTCTGGATTTCCAGCCGTTAAAGTAGAAGCACTACATTTAGTAAGATTCGTACGAGAACTTCAGCGCGTTCATGAGGAAATGACAATCTTTACAATTTGTAAAATATCAAAAGCTTTGGAAATATAGATATGCTTAAATAGATAGAAATAAAACACAGCGATAAAAGTTTCACACTTTTATTTTATCACTTTACATGACCTTTTTAGGGCCTGCTGTCGCAAAAGAATCTCTTCAGTCCGTCTGTCAGTTGGAGAACACGTTTATTTCAGGCTTGATATTTGGTACATTTCTTGTCACCATTAGCCAATGCCCCCACACAATAAAAACCGGAAGCGGAGGACAAACGCCTTTTGAATTTCCTTGTTCAGTCTGAATTAAAAGTTTATCTGTCACCCTGACTGTGTAACATAACATGGTGTCATCAACCATTAGCATTCTACATAGTAGAAAGTACAGCGTTAATTACAAAGAAAAGGAGGAGGGCTGAAACATTTAAATAAATGTGATGGTTCATCTTAATCCGTTAATGTCTATTATTGCAGTTTTAGAAATGATATTGGCGAATGAATTTCCGCGTGAGAATGTGCTGTTACACGGTATCTTGATCACTCCTAATCTGTTTATTATCACGCACACAATGTAGGGCAAATGTCAAATTCAAAGATGATTATATCATGTATTTTAATATCAAAATTGCATTAAAGGAAATGTAAAAAGTAATGGGAAACGGAGCAACTACAGTTGTATTAAATTACAGGGCTAAGTGTCTTGTGTTTGAGAGAGTATGTAATGATACAGTTCCTTATCGGTCGCCAGAAAGCGGTCGAGTATATATTATGGCTTCAGAAAGGCATTTGTAATTTGCTGCGGGCCTACATTATAAAATAATAAACTTAATCATACATATCAACAGTCATCATTGTGATTTAATTAAATCACATTACAGTAGTTATGTAGATGCAGTAGTATCTAACCACGATTTGATAAATAACAATTTTTGTACGAATCTAAAATCTGTATTCTGTATGAGATTGATCACCGTTCGTTATCTTCAGGTTTTCGCTTTACATGGTTGTGATAGCTACCAAGAAGTTGCGGCCGAATTTAACGTTTGTTTCAGTTATATTTCATTCTCGCACAGTTTTGCTGTGTTTTGGTCATTCTAAACAACAACATGCTTCGATGAGCTGTTTTCTTGTATGAGACATAAATAAGTGTTCTTGTGCATTCTGTTTTATCATATTGATTCTCTTGATAAAGACACTGTGTCACGCAAGTAACTTTCCAATGAGAAGAAATTATTGCATTTAACAATTGTTTTTATACGCCCGTCATTAGACGGGACATATTATGTTATGGCGCTTGTCCGTGCGTCTGTCCGGCTGGCTGTCCGTCCAGGGTAATGTTTTCCGAACTTTGTTCTGTAATGTACAACCTAGAAATTTGGTCACAATATCTCCCTCAACAATTTTAAAAGTGAGTTTGCATTTCAGCTGGATTGGTCCATCCTTGACCTACGTTTGGACTGAAATAGGTCAGACAGTTTTCCAGGCTTTTTTTCATTATGGATACATATATTACCCTGATATTTAGTCAAAAACTTCATCTAGGAGGAAGACAAGTGCAGTTAACATTTCAGCTGGATTGGCGCACAGTACAGTACAGTACTTTGGGGGTAGAAGTGGGTCAAACAGCTTTCCAGATTTGTTTGGTATGGTCACAGGTATTGATGTGAAATTTAATAGTCACAACCTCTCTTTCAGAGAAATACATAATCAGTTCACATTTCAAACATTTCATCTTAATTGGTGCATCATGACCTACTTTAGGGCTAAAAGTAGATCAAATGGTTTCCTTGACTTTTTATTATTATAGATAGATATTGCACCGACATTTTGTTTCAACCTCACTCTCAGAGAAATACATAATCATTTCACATGTCAGATGGATTGGTGCACCATGACCCACTTTAAGGCTTTTCTATTCAGAACGTATGTTGTATCAATTCAGAGTGTACAATATGCTTCCAGGTTGAATTTCACTGTCCGACAGGCGTTTATTGTACAGTTTGTGGTACTCTTGTTATATCTTCCATAATGCAAACCACAGTCATTAATTTCTAATATTCGTAGTTTGTAATTTAACTTATTTCTGTTTATAAGTGCATATCAAGATTTATATCAAGTTGAAAGGGCATTGTATTCAACGAGATATAAGATACATTGAAACAGAAGAGGTTTATCACTGACAATGGGAAATGTAAATTCGTTACTGAATATCGAGATGCCGATGTGGTGCTACTGCTTTGAGAGATCATTTTACCATGACAACGTCATAGTGTTTTTTTAATTCACTGGTTGTGTGTATTCTGGTTGTTTGCTGTTTTACTTCACCCCCCCCCCCCAAAAAAAAAACCGCCGCGGTGGTCTAGAGGTTAGAGCGTTCGCCCCTCAAGCGGAAGGTCGGGGTTCGAATCCGGACGCGACAGACTTAAGTCGTAAAAACAGAAAAACGGATGCCCTGTGTCACAGTAGGTGTGGCATGCTAAAGAACCTCCACTGCTTAATATAAGCCGTAAGCGCTGAGCAAAAGCCTAAATTTGAAGTCCATCACCGGTCTTATTGACGTTTCCATACGAGTGAAAAATTCTCGAGTGAGACATTAAAAAAAGATACAATCATTCAATCAATCGAGAGAAAAAGAATCACTCATATAGAGAAGTGGATTTAGTTGGTTGTATATTGTTTAACGTCCCACTTGAGAATTTTTCACTCATATAGGGACGTCACCACTGCCAGTGAAGGGCTGCAAAATTCAGGCCTATGCTCGGCGCTTAAATGGCCTTTGAGCAGGGAGGGATCTTTGTTGTGCGGCACCTGCTGTGGCACGGGACCTCTGTTTTGTGGTCTCATCCGAAGGACCGCCCCCATTTAATCGCCTCTTACGACAAGTAAGGGGTACTGAAGACATATTCTAGCCCGAACAATTAAAATTAAAGCATTTCAAAACAGGTGCGTTGGTAGTCATTCCTAAACAAATGATTTATGACTATGCAAGAAATCGAAGTAAAGTCAGCATAAAACATACTAAGTCATCATACTAAACAAATGACACGCCATGTCATTGAAGATGTCCTTGAACAGAGAAAGATCGACAAATGAATATTCAAAATTTAATGTAAACCTTGAAGCAAAGACGTAATGTTGCCATTGTTCAAAGATTACCTGTAACATGCAAAAAAAAAAAAAAAAAGAGAGAGAGAAGAAATTCCTAGTTTAAATCCAAAAAAAAAAAAAAAGAGAATTGGCAAAAAACTGTATATAGATAAACCACCTCTTCAACGCGAAACTTCCGCTATTTATTTGATTTCACGTGTCGATACCACTTTACTGAGTGTGAACACATCGTGAAATATACACACCAGAGATCACTAATGAGGATTCTACATTAAGAAAGCCATAACAGAAATTAATCTCCTTTAAATCAATAAATTAAGTAGTGGTACTTCAAAACGTAATTTGCATGCTGGTCATTTTTCTTAATCTGTATACCGAGGCACATGTGTTAGATGTATATTTACTCGTGTATGTCACAGTACATTCTCCATGATCTGTTAACTAGTCTTCTGGTTATCAATAAGATACTCATTATAGTGTTTTATTCAACTAGTACTTCTAGTTATAGATAAGATATTCATTACAGAGTTTTATTCAACTAGTACTTCTATTTATAGATAAGATATCCATTATAGTGTTTTATTTAACTAGTACTTCTAGTTATAGATAAGATATTTATTACAGTGTTTTATTCAACTAGTACTTCTAGTTATAGATACGATACTTATTACAGTGCTTTATTCAACTAGTACTTCTAGTTATAGATAAGATATTCATTACAGCGTTTTATTCAACGAGTACTTCTAGTTATAAATAAGATATTAATTACAGTGCTTTATTCAACTAGTACTTCTAGTTATAGATAAGATATTTATTACAGTGTTTTATTCAACTAGTACTTCTAGTTATAGATAAGATATTCACTACAGCGTTTTATTCAACTAGTACTTCTAGTTAAAGATAAGGAACTCATTACAGAGTTTTATTCAACTAGTACTTCTAGTTATAGATAAGGAACTCATTACAGAGTTTTATTCAACTAGTACTTCTAGTTATAAATAAGATATTTATTACAGTGTTTTATTCAACTAGTACTTCTAGTTATAGATAAGGAACTCATTACAGAGTTTTATTCAACTAGTACTTCTAGTTATAAATAAGATATTCATTACAGTGCTTTATTCAACTAGTACTTCTATTTATAGATAAGATATTCATTACAGTGCTTTATTCAACTAGTACTTCTAGTTATAAATAAGATATTCATTATAGTGTTTTATTCAACTAGTACTTCTAGTTATAAATAAGATATTCATTACAGTGCTTTATTCAACTAGTACTTCTAGTTATAGATAAGATATTCATTATAGTGTTTTATTCAACTAGTACTTCTAGTTATAAATAAGATATTAATTACAGTGTTTTATTCAACTAGTACTTCTAGTTATAAATAAGATATTCTTTACAGCGTTTTATTCAACTAGTACTTCTAGTTATAAATAAGATATTAATTACAGTGCTTTATTCAACTAGTACTTCTATTTATAGATAAGATATTCATTACAGTGCTTTATTCAACTAGTACTTCTAGTTATAAATAAGATATTCATTATAGTGTTTTATTCAACTAGTACTTCCAGTTATAAATAAGATATTCACTACAACGTTTTATTCAACTAGTACTTCTAGTTATAAATAAGATATTCATTACAGTGCTTTATTCAACTAGTACTTCTAGTTATAGATAAGATATTTATTACAGTGTTTTATTCAACTAGTACTTCTAGTTATAAATAAGATATTCATTACAGTGCTTTATTCAACTAGTACTTCTAGTTATAAATAAGATACTTATTACAGTGCTTTATTCAACTAGTACTTCTAGTTATAGATAAGATATTTATTACAGTGTTTTATTCAACTAGTACTTCTAGTTATAAATAAGATATTCATTACAGTGCTTTATTCAACTAGTACTTCTAGTTATAGATAAGATATTTATTACAGTGTTTTATTCAACTAGTACTTCTAGTTATAGATAAGATATTTATTATAGTGTTTTATTCAACTAGTACTTCTATTTATAGATAAGATATTTATTACAGTGTTTTATTCAACTAGTACTTCTAGTTATAAATAAGATATTCATTACAGTGCTTTATTCAACTAGTACTTCTAGTTATAAATAAGATACTTATTACAGTGTTTTATTCAACTAGTACTTCTAGATATAAATAAGGAACTCATTACAGCGTTTTATTCAACTAGTACTTCTAGTTATAGATAAGATATTCATTACAGTGCTTTATTCAACTAGTACTTCTAGTTATAGATAAGATATTCATTACAGTGTTTTATTCAACTAGTACTTCTAGTTATAGATAAGATACTTATTACAGTGCTTTATTCAACTAGTACTTCTAGTTATAGATAAGATATTCATTACAGTGCTTTATTCAACTAGTACTTCTAGTTATAGATAAGATATTCATTACAGTGCTTTATTCAACTAGTACTTCTAGTTATAGATAAGATATTCATTACAGTGCTTTATTCAACTAGTACTTCTAGTTATAGATAAGATATTTATTACAGTGCTTTATTCAACTAGTACTTCTAGTTATAGATAAGATATTTATTACAGTGTTTTATTCAACTAGTACTTCTAGTTATAAATAAGATATTCACTACAGCGTTTTATTCAACTAGTACTTCTAGTTATAGATAAGATATTTATTATAGTGTTTTATTCAACTAGTACTTCTAGTTATAAATAAGATATTTATTACAGTGCTTTATTCAACTAGTACTTCTATTTATAGATAAGATACTTATTACAGTGTTTTATTCAACTAGTACTTCTAGTTATAAATAAGATATTCATTACAGAGTTTTATTCAACTAGTACTTCTAGTTATAAATAAGATATTCACTACAGCGTTTTATTCAACTAGTACTTCTAGTTATAGATAAGATATCCATTACAGTGTTTTATTCAACTAGTACTTCTAGTTATAGATAAGATACTTATTACAGCGTTTTATTCAACTAGTACTTCTAGTTATAGATAAGATATCCATTACAGCGTTTTATTCAACTAGTACTTCTAGTTATAGATAAGATACTTATTACAGTGCTTTATTCAACTAGTACTTCTAGTTATAGATCAGATATTCACTACAGCGTTTTATTCAACTAGTACTTCTAGTTATAGATAAGATATTTATTACAGTGTTTTATTCAACTAGTACTTCTAGTTATAAATAAGATATTCATTATAGTGTTTTATTCAACTAGTACTTCTAGTTATAAATAAGATATTAATTACAGTGTTTTATTCAACTAGTACTTCTAGTTATAAATAAGATATTCATTATAGTGTTTTATTCAACTAGTACTTCTAGTTATAAATAAGATATTAATTACAGTGTTTTATTCAACTAGTACTTCTAGTTATAAATAAGATATTCATTATAGTGTTTTATTCAACTAGTACTTCTAGTTATAAATAAGATATTAATTACAGTGCTTTATTCAACTAGTACTTCTGGTTATAGATAAGATATTTATTACAGTGTTTTATTCAACTAGTACTTCTAGTTATAAATAAGATATTCATTATAGTGTTTTATTCAACTAGTACTTCTAGTTATAAATAAGATATTAATTACAGTGCTTTATTCAACTAGTACTTCTGGTTATAGATAAGATATTTATTACAGTGTTTTATTCAACTAGTACTTCTGGTTATAAACAAGATATTCGTTACAATGTTTTCAAAGAGAATCAATTTGTCTGTGATATCCTGGCGATAAAATTGAAACATGAAATACGGAAGCGTCGAGCTTATTTCTTTGTCGTGGAATTTACTAAATGTTTAATAAACTCCAGGATTTAGCACCGTTCTCGTGCATTATACATAATATTGTACATGGAAAAATAAACTTTATCTTCCATTTTCCGATAAATCGATCGAATTACCATGTAAAACTTATACGGTACCAATTTTGATGCACCAGATGCGCATTTCGACAAATAATGTCTCTTCAGTGATGCTCAACCGAAATGTTTGAAATCCGAAATAACTTTGAAGTTTTAGAGCTAAATATAGCCAAAAACAGCATGCCAAAAAGTGGAGCCAAATTCGTCCAAGGATAAGAGCTATGCATGAGGGAGATAATCCTTAATTTTGAAATGAATTTCTAAATTTTATAACAGCAATTAAATTTACATCCGTATTTTCAAACTAGTAACGAAGTACTTAGCTACTGGGCTGTAGAGACCCTCGGGGACTAACAGTCCACCATGTAATTTCATTTAAAAGAACTACCTTTGAGACTTTTTATTGACAATGTCTAAAATTGATTAATTTGGTGAATGATCAAATTCTAGAGGTTAATGCCCTATTCCTTCAAGATTATTTAATGTTTTCCTTACCAATGCATGCTTGTTTGTAAACAGCCCATCTATTGACGGTCATTTGAATAGTTACTGCATTTCCTGTTAACAGCCCATCTATTGCGGTTCATTTAAATGGTTACTGTAATAATGTAAAATGTTCATCTGTAACTAGTAAATATTCCCGTAAAGAGGCCCATGTATTGCCGGTTATTTAAATAGTTAGTTACTGTATTTAATGTAAACGATTTTAGAATTGCTCTCTGTCATTTTCAGTGTTTCTTCCTATTAATATTCTATATACAATGTATATTCCTAAATTATATTCACTGTAGTTTTAATAGAAATGGGACTATGGGAAAATAAGTCTAGGTTGTTTACAATTACAGCTAAAGTAAGTGTCATGTTGATATCGCCTATGCCAAGATCACGTGGACAATTTTCGATATTGCCTCATAAGTCTCTCACTCGGCAACTGTACCGTGCAGTGTATGTACATGTATATCGCATGCGGCTGCATCCACATCATTTCGCTACACCCTGTAACGAAGGAATAGGTTAGGCAACAGCCAATTCTGGCTCTGCGATTTACACATTCTTTCATTTCTCTAAAAATTTGTTAATTTTCTGATAAAATATTCAATGATTCCTCAAATGATGCCTTGAAGTTTTTAAATGATTTCTCCTCCTAAAAAATTGATTTAAAACTTCGGGTTTTTATATTAGAACGTGTCTACAGAAACTCATTTTGATCATGTCGTGTGATAAGGTGAAGTTTTTTATCATCTTACTTATCAGCTCGCGGCGGGTGTGACCGATCGACAGGGGACTCTTACTCCTCCTAGGCACCTGATCCCACCTCTGGTGTGTCCAGGGGTCCGTGTTTGCCCAACTATCTATTTTTTATTGCTTATAGGAGTTATGAGCTTGATCACTGTTCGTTATCTTCGCCTTTCTTTTATCTAAAACAAGTATGTCCTACTCTAGCCCCAGACTCTGTCACGCGTAGTTGTCAGAGAATTGTTTTTACTATGTGTTGCCTTGCTACTCACAGAACGACATGTTTTGAAAACTTTTCATATTTCTAGGGATTTGCATTCTTACACATGTATTTTGCGACTTCATCATACCTTCAAAGGTCATGATATGAAAAGAATGCATAGAATTATGTTAACGCTTACTGCAGTCTTGTTCAGTAAAACTTGGCCAACATTTTGTGACTAAGAGGACGTTAAACAGAATCAATCGAGTGTCATTGTACATATTGATGATGCATGATCTTTATTAGGTTTAGGAGAATCTACTCTCCTATAATAACTTCACCTTTGACCCGGTGGCCATGTTGTGGATAAACTTGACATGATTTCCAACTACCGTTTTCTGCATTGCTATGCATCCTATTGTATCCCTGCGAGTCAATGGGAATTAACAACCGCTTTAAAAAGTGTTTTATTGGATTAACATGTATGGGGGTGAGTTATAGAAATGGAAATAAATATTTGTAATCGGCTATACATGTATCGGTATGTGAATTTCGGTTCGCCGTTTATAGAGTATATGCAACATCCTGTTTAAGTATTTGTGAATACCGAGGTGACTCTGCTGGAAAACATACACAGAGTTACACTGATTGGAATTCATATAAAATAACTAGATAATCGTTTAAAATATTCCCTTTGTCCTTTATTTTCACTAAACCCATGCTAAGAACAGAACTGAAACATGGATGACAAATGAAATTTCAGACAATTATTGTATTTAAAAAAGTCTGGAATGCATGAAGAATACAAATCTTATTGTAAAATTAGATATCAAATTCAGAGACAATGTAACCAGGCCAAATCAGACAACTTCAGCGACAAAATAGACGAGAACAGACGTAACCCCAAAACAGTTTTTTAAAAGTTTCGGGCATCAACAAAATTCCAAAACTAGTGGAAATAATTGTTTTGAACATTAATGATGAAAACTGCTTTGAAAATGAAAGGATTGAAAATCACTTTAATTCCTTTTTCACAATTGCAGCAAAGTTTGTAGAAACACTAACCTCTCCCAAGGGTTTACAAAACGCAGCATCATGTTAAACTTATACGGTACCAATTTTGATGCATCAGATGCGCATTTCGACAAATAATGTCTCTTCAATGATGCTCAACCAAAATGTTTGAAATCCGAAATAACAATAAACTTTTAGAGTTATTTTAGGGGAAAACAAAGTGCCAAAAAAGTGGAATCAAATTCGTCTAAGGATAAGAGCTATGCATGAGCGAGATAATCCTTAATTTTGAAATGAATTTCTAAATTTTATAACAGCAATTAAATATACATCCGTATTTTCAAGCTAGTAACGAAGTACTTAGCTACTGGACTGTAGAGACCCTCGGGGACTAACAGTCTACCAGCAGAGGCATTCAAAGTTTTTTATAAAAGTAAGAATAAATGCAAAACCTCGTTCATTTTAAGACATGGAAGCGAAACTGTTATTTATAGAGAACTTTGTAGTCTTATTGTCACCAAAAGCACATGCTTAGATAGGATACCAGTTTCTCAAAGATGCAGCACCTACACGTATCATAAAGCTTCCCATTACATTTTTGATCAATCAATCTATGTCTGAAGAAACTGTTCCTGAAGACCTCAAAATTGCCAGAGTAAAACCACTTCTCAAGAAAGGCGATAGGCTAAATCTAAAAAACTATAGACCAGTAAGCATTTTAAACATTGTTTAGAAAAAGCAATATACCCTCAACTCAAAAGTTTTCTTATTGATAACAATATTTTGTACGAATTTCAGTCAGGATTTAGGAGTTCAATTCCCTTTCTCGAGACAGCTGCCTAGTGCGTCTTATTTCTCATATCATTTGACAGCTTTTAAAGTGATGACTTAACAACCATGCTGATTGGATGAAAACTACGTTCGATTTCTTAGTCAAAAAGATTTCGTTCGGAGTTCTGCACAATAAGCACGCGGGACTACTTTCTCTGGAATGTGTCTTCCCCGTTATAATTTTAGCGATATTCACAAAATGGGGAATTTCACAAGCATTATAAACGAAATGTATTCGTTTGATTTTTGTTTTTCATTGCTATCAAAAATAAACACAACCAAAGATATGAATAAAATAAAAATTAATTTAAAGAACCAACATACATAGGCTTAGTGATGACGTGGCACAATAATGAACTTGATGACGTAGACCACTGACAGGTAGAAGTAGAGAGATTACACGAGTTTCCGGTAAGTATCGTCTGCTTTATGAATTCGATACTATGACGGAGCAAGCGGCGACTTTTGATCTGGGAGATATCAATGAACATGGGGCTCAGTCAACGAGTGCGTTTTAAATGAAGAGGTGTTGATCTTTTTACTTGATAATGAAATGGAGCCGAGTTGCATCCCACCGTTCCTACGACACAACCAATGTTCAACGTCTCCTTCGACACAATGCAGCATACATCCAGTTACCACTTCTTCTCTTCCTTAATATCTAATTCAGCTTTTAACCATTGCACCTTTTTGGCATATAATCCATTTAATTCTGCACATTAACTGTACCTGACCTCAACGCACAGCCATGCCGTTTTGTTGTTGATTTCACTGTTACATATATGTATTCCTACGCGCCCTTTCAAAAACGTTAATTCAAGCTTTTTGATGGGAGAAACTATTTGTTTTGTATTTTAAAAACATAATTAAATGATAAGAAATAAAACTTAAAATTCTTTCTTTGATGCGTGTATGCGCATTGATGAAGTTTTCCGTCAAATTTGTCGTTTGATATATGCATCAAATAAAGAATTATAAATTTCATTTCCTAAACAAATAAAAAATAGCTAAACATCTTTTCAGTTGGAATGATTCTTCTTGAAATTCAGAAAGTCTTTGACACAGAAGATCATAGAAATTGAATGCCATCGGTGTTAAGTCAATCAGATGGTTTAAATCGTATTTTAATATGTCTGGGAGAAAACAAACTGTAACTTTAAACAACGCAAGTTCTGGAGTTTGTGATGTTACATGCGGGGTGCCTTAAGGCAGTTTACTTGGGCCTCTGTCATTTTCAGTATATGTGAGTGATTTTGATGCAGGTATTGACCCTTAATGTAAAGTTTTATTATATGCATATGCCACAGCCATTGTATTCTCTTCTTCGAATGCAAACAGCGTTCGCCCCGCATGTGGAAGGTCGGGGTTTTGAATCCCAGTCGCGACAGACCTATGTCGTTAAAACAGGTAGTGACAGTTCCATCGACAAACACTCGTCATCAGGTGTGAATGTCACGGGTCCTCGGGAATGACCTTAAAAACGGATGTCCTGTGTCACAGTAGATGTGGCACGCTAAAGAACCCTCACTGCTCAATGGCCGTAAGCACCAAGCATAGGCCTAAATTTGAAGCCCTTCACCGGTCTTGGTGACGTCTCCATATGAGTGAAAAATTCTTGAGAGAGACGTTAAACAAGATACAATCAATCTAATGCAAACATCATAGCTAAGAAATTGCCATCTATGCTAGAAAGCTGGCATGATTGGTGATAGACAACAAACTGTCACTTCATCTGGGAAAAACTGAAAGTATTTTGTTTGGACCACAACAGAAAGTTAAATCTTTTGATAGTAATTCATTTTCCATAGAATTTAATTAAGAGAATCAAAATAGAATGTAAATTATGTGTCAAATACTTAGGAGTTGGATGGTTTTTTTTTTTTTTTTTTTTTTTTTTTTTTTTTTTTTTTTTGGTTTTTTGTTGTTGCTGGTTTTTTTTTGGGATAATGTATTGTTTGGAGTACAAATTGTTGATGGTATTATGAAAAAAGCAAATCAACGCCTGAAAGTTTTATACAGACACAAATCATGTCTGTCTCTACTATCCAGGAAATCACTTTTAATGCTTTCATTCAGTGTCATATTGACTATGCATGTGCTTCCTGGTACGAAGGCATGACAATTAAGCTTAAGAACAAATTACAGATTATTCAAGAAAGGTTATTAGATTTAATTTAGATTTATCTTTCAGAGGCAGTATTAATCCTACAATATTTGAAAAACTGGAGTATTCAGTGACGGATTTAGAGGGGGCACAGCCGGCGCCCCCCCCCCCCTCAAAATTTTCAAATTTAAGGTAAATCGCGTTATCTTGTTTCGGAAAATGTACTAAATGATATAAGAAGCAATAATTTTTTCCACTCCCGGAGAAATAAATGACAAAATCCTTTGATTTCTTGAATTACTTTATTGGGAAAACTTAATTTTCCCCAAAAAACCCTTAAAATTTGGGTCATTTTATTAATTTCACGTTATTAAAATGATAGAAAATAGTACAAATGACTTAATAGGAGAAATATTCCAAGCCCCATAAAATCTGTAAAATCCAGGAGCTTCCGGGGGCTTCGTCCCCCTGGACCCCCACCAGGACTTCACATTGCACCCACTGCCATATAAAGTGGCGCCCCCCGTAACCACAATTCCTGGATCCGCCCCTGGTATTTGAACAATTAGCAACATACATGTAGTAAAACAACTTCGACTGAATCACGTCTTTAATTTTTTTCACGAAAAAATGTCCAGATTACTGAAGAAACTATTCCACCAGATGATCGAGTAAGTTTGATTTCTTTGTACCAAGGGTTGAGAAAATGGAATCCGAAACTTTCTATTATAACGGCATCAAAGATTGGAACTCTCTTCCTGATCAAATCAAATGTAAAAGCAATAAAATTCATTTAGATTAGAAGTTGAATAAGATTTACTCAATGAAGTTAAGAAAAGGGCAGATAGTGACTTTTTGTATTATTGACTTCAGTACATTGCCATGTTCACTTATAGTTATTATTTATGGTTCTGCATTCAACAAATTATCAATAATCGGTACTGTTGTTTCTAAGTTATGATATAAAACATTGCTATGTGTTTCAATTTGAATGTCTTTCATTCTTTTTTCATCTTCTCAATAATCACTCTTTTTGTTGTTATTATAACATACATGTATGTCATTTTATAATGTTAATAGGACCCCATTGGAAAAAAACATGTAATCATCTTCCCTTAGAAAAGCGTATAAATAACATGAGGATGATTGTGTCCACGGTTTACAACTGCAATTTTCACTTTTTAAAAACCTTAGAAATTACCTCAAATTAAAATAATCCCACAACTTCTTTGTATTTCCTTCAAGCAAAGGAAGAAAAACAATTTACACTGTGGTGTGGGCGGCCTGGAAACGTCACGTCATCGACTTGTATCACAATGAACTACCGGGGTAGCGCGGTTATAACAATCCAGGTTTCCGCCTAATACAGCCTCTTTTGTTAAGAATCTGTATAAAATGAAAAATGATCCCCACGAAAATAAATGATTACCGGTACATTACATGTATATATCAACATGTACTAATCATGTGATACCCCTGTAGGCCCGAAACCGGCAGAGAGGGTTGAGAGTTGCGTGGTCGCAGTACCATGAAAACTTGCTATATTAAATCGAAAACAAGGTCTTCTCTAGGACCGGTTGACTCGCTCCCAAGACCACCCTTGATTCAGAGTGGGTGGGTGTCTAAAATTCAATTGCCATTAATTTGAAATAGTGTCACTTGCAACCGGCAACCTATATTTCACTGCAAACCGAAGGCTATAAAATTGACTGTTTTAAAAGTAACCTAATTTGAAGGATGGCGTCTAAGTAGGTTTATTTCATGTCTCATTTTGTGACTCGACAAGAAGATATTGGTGTTAACCACACGACACACCAGACACATTAAAGATACAAAACAAATTCTAGTCTGATGAGAAGCAGCATGCAAGCAGAGTAATTTTAAGAGTGAGGTGATTAAGCCGGGATTATCGAGGATGATCTCGGAAACTAGACTTCTACACTTCCGTTAAATAATACGTAGAACTGTTGAAGTTCTTTGACATGCACGATTAAAAAGAAACAATTTAATCATGCCTGATTCATATAACAAATGCATATTCTCAAGATAAAGAGAGGAGGTACATGTTACTTGTAAGGGCCGCTATGTGTGTGTCTGTCTGTGCGCACGCTTGTGTGTGTCTGTGTGTGTGTGTGTGTGTGTATGTCTGTGTGTGTGTGTATGTGAATATATATGTGTGTGTGTGTGTGTGTCTGTGCGTGTGTGCGTGGATAATAATGATAATTTTGGATGAATATATGCTTTACATCCGAAAACATTAGTACAGTAACTATATTTAAGCGTTGTTATATTCTTTTATATATAATTACAATTTTGGTAAAGAGCTACCTACTCCTTCTAAAAAAAAACTATATAATTTCAATTCAGTACCAATAGCACTAAAGAAGATGTTATTTAAATGTTTTACACATAAACACTATATACCAAGTTTGGCCCTGGCCTTGGGTTATAACCTCTAGTCCGGGGATCATGAAATTTACAATTTTGATAGAGACCATTTCGTTCTACTTGACTGCATTTAGAGTTTCTCACAGATGTGCAGTTGTAGAGAAAATTATTGAAAATTCATCAATTTCTGTCCCACCCTTAAGACCCCAGGGATGCAGAATTCTTGTAATTTACACTTAATGCTCCCCGTGTCCTAGAGATGCTTTAGACCAAATTTAAGAAAAAGAATTGGAATGGTTAGTTATCAAGAAGTTTAAAAAGTTCAATTATTGACGACGCACGAGAATGCAGACCAATAACAATAGATCACTCATTAGAGCAATAGATGACTCAGGTGACCTAAACAGTCAGGGAAAAGAATAGAAAGTAAATCATTTATTTGAAATAACACATACATGTATTTGGTCAACGTTTTCAAATGATGATTTCTGCTCCTTCGTTGACTCATGTGTATGACCAATGTTAGACACTGCATTGGGCATGTTCCTTTTATTCTGTAACGAGAAAAATATTGCTCATTTACAAGACATGAACTTATTAAGTAGGTAGCTCCACCCTCATGGGACTTATCAACATTAATGGTTCAAAGTAGAAAAGTTGTATTGATTTCCACTTAATACAGGTTAATTTAATTAATGACCAAAGAAAATATATACAGGTAAACTTCGATATCTCGAACACCGATATGTCGATTATCACGGATATCTCGAAGTGAGTCAACGGCCCTGGCCCCGGCCAGTTTTACTTTATTTATGATTTTAAAAAAACTCGGTATCTCGAACATGGACATCTCGAATACATGGCTTATCTCGACGTAGATTTACGGTCCCAAATCCTAAAACACATGTGTTATCTCGAAGTCCTAGAGGGTTCTCGCTCCATTGACTTCACACTATTTACACATTCATCCCGTTATGCTAATTTTACGGTCTGTTTTGGCGTTCCCGTTATCCTAATTTTACGGTCTGTTTGGGTGTTCCCGTTATGCTAATTTTACGGTCTGTTTGGGCGTTCCCGTGGGCTTCGTGGGACCATTGGTGATAATCACGCCTTATTAGCCCCAAGCTGTTGATTTGGGAGCTTTATCTAATGATGCAGGCTGGTTGTTTGGAGGTGATTATAAAGTGCACACGCTTACGTAAAATGACTCGATAATTAAACAAACAGCTTGGTGACGAATACTGAAATAGCAATGAAATTTCGTATTCATATGTCGATTCGATATATCCCTGCGAGCTCGAAATAAAAGACACCACAGAGTCGTTCACTTCTGCTTCATCCTTAGATGTTTTATTGAAAGTAGAAACTAACAACTCAACTTTATGACAAACGGGATGATTTCAGCTTCTCCATTGTCAACTTCTCGTATTTATGTAGCAATATTCCATTATCACCTGCATATGGAGTTTATATTTCTCAACTGATTCGATACGCAAGAGCTTGTTCTGCGTATGGTAAGGTTTTGAATCAAGGCAAGCTATTGACAAATAAGTTGATCCAAGTGAACTCGAAATGAAAGACACCACAGAATCTTCCACATCTGCGTCATACTTAGATATTGTATTGAACGTAGATGTTAATGGCAAACTAACAACTCAACTTTATTACAAACCGGATGAATTCAGCTCCTACATCATCAACTTCCCGTATTTATTTAGCAATATTCAATTACCACCTGCATATAATGTTGATTCGATTCGCAAGAGATTGTACTGCGTATGATCAGATTTTTTTTTAAATCGAGGCAGGCTGCTGACAAACAAGTTGATGTTACAGGGGTTTCAACAGTCTCGTTTAAAGTCAGCATTTGCATTCTATGGTCATTATAAAGATCTAGTTTGCCAATACAACCTGGAACGATATTTGTGCCAAACGGAGCATCACCCTATCAGCTATACATAAATATTATGTCTATTCTAACGGCTGATATTTCCGACAGAAATGAAAGTAAACTGTAAATATAAGTAATTTCATTACATTGCAGAGTTAGCGACAGAAATGAAAGTAAACTGTAAATATAAGTAATTTCATTACATTGCAGAGTTAGCGACAGAAATGAAAGTAAACTGTAAATATAAGTAATTTCATTACATTGCAGAGTTAGCGCTTCATGGAAAGTATATCGGCGTGAAGTGTTCACAACTTCGTGTATTTTCAAAAATGAGATTCATTTCTAGAATATATTCTAAAATTCTTGCATGCAAAAGATCACATCTTAACGCGTCTCACGAATATGAGAAGTACCCATCCTTAACTGTTCTGCAAAGTATACACGTGTCTCCGAAACATCTCCGTTAACTGAAATACCATCAATAAGAATCGGGTATCTAATTACCATTGTTACTTAAATTCGCTTAATGACCACATTGCCTTTTGGCAATTATCTCGTTGGAATAATTATTAAATGATAAATCATCCTTGTCCTAAAAATTATAATCCATTGACTAATAGTTACTGAGCTAGCGACTTTTATTCTCCTTAATTAAAGGTATTTCCATATAATTGCCATGTTCGTATTTTAGTATGACTTAATCTGCATCAGATGCTGGTTTAAAATGCTTTCTCCTCCTAGGCGCCTGATCCCAATTCTGGTGTGTCCAAGGGTTGTTGTTTTGTAAAACGGGCCCCTGTTTCATTAAAGACTACGGATGCTGTAAAGGTTTTATAAAGCGTGCGTGACGTTATGCTTGAAATCTGTGGGAATTGAACAGGCTAATGAAATCAAGCAACGAGCACCAACATTTATGATTTTCTTTCTATCACCGTTATCGCTAGGCTGGTTTTAGTGGTTTTTATAACGGGTCGCCTTTCCTTTAATGTTAGTTCAGACTGGAGAGATTTGTCAGATATTCCACAATCAGGAAGTTTGTAAAGTCCTAAAATCAGCTAACGTAAGCCTTTCTGCAAACCTAAACTTCGGTCAGACTGCACAGGTATTCAATGAGGACATTCTGGATTACTCCATGATTGTCAGGATATTATACTGTTTGTTCCTCGTTAATCAATGCCGGCACTGAACTTTAGGGACTGTGGAAAGGGCAAAAAATACCAAACAGGAGAAAATAAAACACTTAATGTAATTTCAGTGATTATAAACACGTAATAAATTACATTAAATGTTTAATCAACGGACCTTTTTGCAAAGCAGATATGCATAAAAACCACCCGTAGTGCAATCGTTATTCATTGAAACATGTAATGATCTATTTTCAAGCAAGGAAACAAGTGTTAGATCAGTCAACAATAGCGAAATACGAATACAAAAATGTATATGTAGATCTAGATAGATAAATGAAATAATGGTAATATTAATAGAATATATGTAGATCTAGATAGATAAATGAAATAATGGTAATATTAATAGAATATATGTAGATCTAGATAGATAAATGAAATAGTGGTAATATTAATAGAATGTATGTAGATCTAGATAGATAAATGAAATAATGGTAATATTAATAGAATGTATGTAGATCTAAATAGATAAATGAAATAGTGGTAATATTAATAGAATATATGTAGATCTAGATAGATAAATGAAATAGTGGTAATATTAATAGAATATATGTAGATCTAGATAGATAAATGAAATAATGGTAATATTAATAGAATATATGTAGATCTAAATAGATAAATGAAATAGTGGTAATATTAATAGAATATATGTAGATCTAGATAGATAAATGAAATAGTGGTAATATTAATAGAATATATGTAGATCTAGATAGATAAATGAAATAGTGGTAATATTAATAGAATATATGTAGATCTAGATAGATAAATGAAATAGTAGTAATATTAATAGAATATATGTAGATCTAAATAGATAAATGAAATAGTAGTAATATTAACAGAATATATGTAGATCTAAATAGATAAATGAAATAGTAGTAATATTAACAGAATATATGTAGATCTAGATAGATAAATGAAATAATGGTAATATTAATAGAATATATGTAGATCTAGATAGATAAATGAAATAATGGTAATATTAATAGAATATATGTAGATCTAGATAGATAAATGAAATAGTGGTAATATTAATAGAATATATGTAGATCTAGATAGATAAATGAAATAATGGTAATATTAATAGAATATATGTAGATCTAAATAGATAAATGAAATAGTGGTAATATTAATAGAATATATGTAGATCTAAATAGATAAATGAAATAGTGGTAATATTAATAGAATATATGTAGATCTAGATAGATAAATGAAATAGTGGTTATATTAAATAGTGGTAATATTAAATAGTGGTAATATTAAATAGTGGTAATATTGATTAATTTTACCGAATTTCTGGACATGGCTGTTTTGGAATATCAAGTATTTGTCAAACTCGTATTTCTTTCCAATCACATGTACAAAATCTGTTATAAAGATTAACTTTTGTATTTCTTTCCATCACATGTACAAAATCTGTTATAAAGATTAACTTTTGTATTTCTTTCCAATCACATGTACAAAATCTGTTATAAACATTAACTTTTGTATTTCTTTCCATCACATGTACAAAATCTGTTATAAAGATTAACTTTTGTATTTCTTTCCAATCACATGTACAAAATCTGTTATAAAGATTAACTTTTGTATTTCTTTCCAATCACATGTACAAAATCTGTTATAAACATTAACTTTTGTATTTTTTTCCAATCACATGTACAAAATCTGTTATAAACATTAACTTTTGTATTTTTTTCCAATCACATGTACAAAATCTGTTATAAACATTAACTTTCGTATTTCTTTCCAATCACATGTACAAAATCTGTTATAAACATTAACTTTCGTATTTCTTTCCAATCACATGTACAAAATCTGATATAAAGGTTAACTTTTGTAAACTGAGTATGCATAACTAACAAATCTACAATTTCAGTGAAATATTGTTACACGTTAACAAACTGCACCGATGTAATAACCCGGGGGTGGGTTGTTCCTTATTAGTAATAACCCGGGGGTGGTTTGTTTCTTGTTAGTGATAATCCGGGGGGTGGGGTGTTTCTTATTAGTAATAACCCGGGGGTGGGGTGTTTCATATTAGTAAAGTATAAAATCCATGTACATGTACATTGAAAAGGTGTCTATATCACGGTCATTCGCTTAACATTTATTTTGCTCAGAGAATGAGAGGACAATGCTGTTGCATGTAATTCGCAGCTTTTTCACATTGCATCCAATATAAAAAACAAATTGAGAAGGAATTCCATAATGTGAAACTGTCAGTATTGTCAAAACTAACAAACATTTTAGAAAACTAAAATGTATATTACATAATCTTGTGCACCAAATTAAAATTGATTAGGCTTAAATCAGAAAATTGAATAATAACTCCAAATCGACTAGTTTAGGATGTTCGTCGGAAAATCATCTATACCCCCGTGTCCCTCTTTTTATGCATTCAGGGTAATTCTAGCTTTCAAACGCACTATCCGAGGATCAGTAATAGACTAATGGTTCGGGGTGGTGATTTGGCATCATTTAGGATATTTCAATCAATTTGCACCTGTATGTGAACACAAAACGTTATGAAGATAAGCTAAATTAATTCTTGATATATTGCAGAGAAAGAGAGAGGGGGATAGAGAGATATAGAAAGAGGTGATAGAGAGATAGAGAGAGGAGGGGACACAGAAAGAGAGAAAAAGAGAGGGGAACTGAAAAAGGGTCATCCAATACACTACTTCCGAGGCCTGTCTGAAATGTCAAATGATTTAATCAGGAAACGAGACAATCTCAACATTATTATCCGGTGAACCCCCTTTTAACTGGGTGTATGCAAAAAAGAATATTTGTATGATTCAACAATAGTTGAGAATATTGCACTATGCCGAAAGGTACATCTAAAGGAAAACAACAAATATGCCTGAAGATAAAAAAGGGTTGACATTGCACACTTTGTACAAACCTAAGGAAAACCATGACATGCAAAATGACACTCCAGTCAGCATATGCTAAGGCTTTAATTGCGTTTATGGATCTTTCTTAAACCCTTATTTATGATAATTGTCGTCGATGACAAACTTATTTGATAATTTTGATGATATTCCGTTCACCGATAATTCTTCTCATTTTTCACATAGACAACTTGATATCCGGTTTCGTTCAAACTTCCATCATTCAAACTATAAATCTTCCTATTTTTCTCATCAACTAGATTTTCGATTTCGTTTAATCCTGTATGCATGTCTAAAAGGAGAAAAATATTTCCCTTTTTATTCTTTGTAGTGATTTCAAAGATGATGCACTTTTAACATCTGAGATAGATACAAGTAATTCAAAGAGCCAGCATTGTTACGAGCAAATGAAAATTAGATAAAGATACCGTGCTAGGGTTTGGAAGTAGTGAAAAAAGTACAGATATATTGCTCCGATTCTGTTCATTAATATTTAAGGTTGGTCGATCGTCACTCATTAAGGGGCCCAAATATACTGCACACCGGAAAACAGATGTTTCGCTCATCCGAATACAAAACACGCTTAGCAGTTTGATTAATCTGCGAAGTACAGAGGCCTATTAGTATCATATAAAACAAAGAAATTCACGTTTCACTATCTCGTAATTACGAGATAATTATTTCGTAATTAAAAGAAAAGATCTCGTTATTACGAGAACATATCTCGTATTACTAGAAAAGATTTCGTAATTACGAGATAATCATTTCGAAATTGCAAGAAAAAATTTCGTAATTACGAGAAGTTTTTTCTTACTTGAGATAATCTTTTAATGCTGAATTGTTTAAAATATAAAGAAACTCAACAAGATTAGTGTCATCATATATATTTAATGGTCAAAGAATTGCGTATTGGTTACTTAAAATATTGAGTACACCTCAGAGAGAGAGAGAGAGAGAGAGAGGGGGGGGGGCTCTATGATACTAGCCCTAAACATAGTACTAATAATGTAAACACAAAAGATGTATATATAAAATTCTAATCGTCTACTTGACGGGAAGAGAATAGGAGAGTTTTTATATAGAAAGATTTCAGGTGACTAATATTTATATAGAAAGATTTCACGTGACTAATATTTATATATTTTCTCTTAATTGCGAGATAATTAATCGTAATTTCAAGATGAGTATCTCATAATTGCACGATCTTTTCTGGTATTTACGATATATTTTCTCGTAACTACGTAAGTTTTCTCGTACACTCGAGATAATCATATGGTACTTACGAGATCTTTTAACGTATTTACGAGATAATTATCTCATAATAATGAGATAGAGGAATGTGAATTAATTAGTTTTTTTTTGTTTGTTTTTGTTTTTATATATATTACACGAATAGACTTTTCTACGTTTCTTTTTTAAAATCCACGTGTACACCTGAAGTTTCGGTATATCGTTTTTATCTCCACCTGTCCGTCAGTCTGTCTTTAGTTTCTTGTCATTGGAAATCTTCTTTCAATTTAAGGGGTACAATAAAAAATCTTTGAGCATACATGTATAATGACGTAAATTATTCTTAATCCTTTATTACATTTTCAACAGTGAATTCAATGTTTTGTTGTTGGATATAGAATTTATTTCACTCGTGAGACAGGATTTTAAAAAAATATATTCACTAGTGCTTCCACTCATGAAAATATCAACAAAATCCTGTCTCACTCGTGAAATAAATTCTACATCCAACAACAAAACATTGATTATTCTTTATCTATCTTCTTTTTTTTACATTGATAACAAATAGATAATTATAATGTACGTTTTTTGTTGTGGTGGGTCGCCTAATGAAATGTTCCTTGCATTGAAACCTAATTCGTTTGGATGTTTGACTAATTTCCACGGTATTGATATCTTCTCACAACCGATAAAAACAGGTTTTACAATTTCAGGCTCCTGACTACAGAAACTACAGCATTCATGTGATTCAACATTGATTTTTGTGATAATTAAGACGTGATTCAACATTGATTTTTGTGATAATTAAGACGTGATTCAACATTGATTTTTGGTGATAATTAACATGTGATTTAACATTGATTGTTAGGTGATAATTAAGATGTGATTCAATATTGATTTTTGTGATAATTAAGATGTGATTCAACATTGATTTTTGTGATAATTAACATGTGATTTAACATTGATTGTTAGGTGATAATTAAGATGTGATTCAACATTGATTTTTGGTGATGAATAAGATGTGATTTAACATTGATTTTTGGTGATAATTAAGATGTGATTCAACATTGATTTTTGTGATAATTAAGATGTGATTCAACATTGATTTTTGGTGATGATTAAGATGTGATTTAACATTGATTTTTGTGATAATTAAGATGTGATTCAACATTGATTTTTGGTGATGATTAAGATGTGATTTAACATTGATTTTTGTGATAATTAAGATGTGATTCAACATTGATTTTTGGTGATGATTAAGATGTGATTTAACATTGATTTTTGGTGATGATTAACATGTGATTTAACATTGATTTTTGGTGATAATTAAGATGTGATTCAACATTGATTTTTGTGATAATTAAGATGTGATTCAACATTGATTTTTGGTGATGATTAAGATGTGATTTAACATTGATTTTTGTGATAATTAAGATGTGATTCAACATTGATTTTTGGTGATAATTAAGATGTGATTTAACATTGATTTTTGTGATAATTAAGATGTGATTTAACATTGATTGTTAGGTGATAATTAAGATGTGATTCAACATTGATTTTTGGTGATGATTAACATGTGATTTAACATTGATTTTTGGTGATAATTAAGATATGATTCAACATTGATTTTTGGTGATAATTAAGATGTGATTCAACATTGATTTTTGGTGATAATTAAGATGTGATTTAACATTGATTTTTGGTGATAATTAAGATATGATTTAACATTGATTTTTGGTGATAATTAAGATGTGATTCAACATTGATTTTTGGTGATAATTAAGATGTGATTTAACATTGATTTTTGGTGATAATTAAGATGTGATTTAACATTGATTTTTGGTGATAATTAAGATGTGATTTAACATTGATTTTTGGTGATAATTAAGATGTGATTTAACATTGATTTTTGGTGATGATTAAGATGTGATTTAACATTGATTTTTGGTGATGATTAACATGTGATTTAACATTGATTTTTGGTGATAATTAAGATGTGATTTAACATTGATTTTTGGTGATAATTAAGATGTGATTTAACATTGATTTTTGGTGATGATTAACATGTGATTTAACATTGATTTTTGGTGATAATTAACATGACGAATTCCGTATTTCCACCACTGCTCACAATGCTCTTCAGTGGCTTTATAACAAACTGTAAATGCATTCTCTCGGGGCCTCTGTGGCCTCCCTTGAAATCCAGAGAAAACTGATAGATATTACATCACGGTCCTGTTGAACTTTTCCTGAAATTAATACCCATCTGAAATTCACACAAACTCTACGGAATGAATACCCATAAGCATATACAATCCAGTCAGCTATAGACCAGATCATTCCAGTGTTGATCAAGATTGGAAACTGGACTCTGGGAATTTAATATTAATGTACTTGTGGACAAGAATGTGCTGAGAAAGTAAAAGAAATTGTATAAAACATTGATTTACAATACGGGTATGATGGTAACTATATTGCAGATTTACAGACATTATCAATGATGGTAATTTTCTATGAATAATATATTGCTATCTCCTATTCTTTTTATAAAAGAAGAACGAGAAAACTTGGGGGGAAATCGCTCTTGGTACAAATTGGACACGTAGAGTCAGAAGCAAATGTAAATCTGCAGCTCACTCAAGAAACAAGAAAATACATGTTCTTGATTTAAGCAAAGAAAAAATACTGAGACATATAAATTTTAAAACATAGATGGTTTCAGGAAGAAACAAAACCTATATACGTATATAGCTACCATCTACTTAACTATATTCAAAAAAATCTAATTTTCGGGAAATGTTTATGCTTAGCTTTTTATAATGAAATAATAACTGGAATCACTTACAAAAAACACCTGTATACCATCATAGATTGGTAATCGTTCCTAGGCCTGAGTCCCGCTAGGCAATTATTTTGCTCGGGCGCACGATTTCTCTGGAGATGTTCACAAAACTATTAAGGTATTCAAATATATTTTCCCATTTAAGAAATTACATTTATTCTGCTGAGGAACGTTGATCCAACAGACGAACTTTTTCTAACAATGTAGAAAAGAAACCACAGTCATTTTTAAAATTCTATTTCGATGTTTGTGAAATCCTTTGGAAAATTTGGTTTACGGCAAAGGAAACTAATTACAGGATCTAACAAATACTCTCAAGAGAAGATATCGGAAAATCCGAGTCAGATAAAACCTTGCTTGTTAACATTTAGATTTGGGAGACCATTAGAGGATTGAATTTTTATTTTCATCAATGATTTGTTTAAGGGGTACGAATTCAATTTTCTAATAAATGTTTCAAAAATGTAAACTTTTTAAAAGTACAAGTACTTTGTAGCTAGAAATTTTATGGAAAATTTAATGAGCCATCTTGCGAATCTTATCAAGCCAGGGGTTTACGACCTGCTCTTCTAACACGATAATAAGAGTAGCGGATTAGAGGGATAACAATGAGGATGAACCTCATATTCAAGCTATACCGATGTTATATATCAGCTTTTCCCACTAGCAATCTCTCTCCCCGGAAAACTGACCAAATATAAGTCCCCCCTACAAATTCTTACATATTTTATACAATTTTGTAACTTTGTTATTTTTCCTTATGATATCTAATGGTTCACATCTCAGTTCAGTATAGAATTTTAAACTTGGATGGTTTACACTCCATTCCTTACAGATTCTATATGAATATCGTCTAAGAGTTTTGCATAATTTTGAATCCATCCAGTATTTCCATATTCGAGAAATGTCGAATGATGAAAGGTGAAGATGACGAACAGTGATCGATCTCATAACTCCTATAAGCAATACAAAATAGAAAGTTCGGCAAACATGGACCCCTGGACATACCAGAGGTGGGATCAGGTGTCTAGGAGGAGTAAGCATCCCCTTCAGTGATGAGTAACCATTAACAACAACTTTTTGTGTTCTTTCAATTTTAATCCAGCCATAAATACCAACTTAATTCTAGTTTCCTTTGACTCTTGTTTTTCATTTATCCTTATTTTCATTTAAAAGTAAAAGCTGGGAGCAAGTATCAGAGAATTTATGTTTTTATATCAGTATTTTCTAATTACACTAGTATTGACAAATAATGCATGTAATGTTAAAATCAGATGAAGTTTATGATAGTAAGTGATGAAAACGTGAAGATAACGAACAGTGATCAATCTCATACAAATGTAACTAAATCGAGAGTTGGACAAGCATGGACCCCTGGATATACCAGAGGTAGGATCAGGTGCCTATGAAGAGTAAGCATCCCCTGATATTGATAATTCTCATCTATATTTCGGGGATTATAACTCATTATGAAAACTTCATGTGAACTATGAGGATTATCATTATCATTATTTTTTCTCTCTCAATTTTCAAAATAAATGCATCATGATCATCTGCACAAACAAAACTAAATGGATAGTAAGGAAAATAATTTTTGATCGAATAATGTCCCCTACCAACAATTTTTTTTATTTATTCCACCAGTCCACTAATCCTATTTGGCAGTGAATCATTATCCTGTTTAAAGCACACATAGAATAATTTCTCCCATGTAAGTGCTTCTCATAGGATGAATTATCATATTATTGATATACCAGTGGGATCAGGTGCCTAAGAAGAGAAAGCACCCCCTGTCGACCGGTCATACCCGCCGTGAGCCCTATATCTTTACGAGGTAAACGGAATAATCCGTAGTCAAAATCAGTGTGATGTCTATTACTTTACAAGGATGTGTGAGAGTCCAACCTTGTACTATGACATACTGCTAAAAAAAATTCCCACCATATGCATTTGATTTTTCTCAACATCTTTATTATAAAGGGTAGGAAATATCGGGACATTGTCGTGTACGGAGTTAAATGTCGCAGAGTTCATAGTTCCTTAACTTACACGGTAATCCTTTATGTAACAACCAATCAAAGGCTTTGCAGATATCACTAAACACAACCCTTATGTCTTTTCCCTGATCTAGGATTTGACGTCAAAGTATTGTATACATGTATTCCAATAGCTCGATTAAAACACTTGAATCACCTGCCTGAAACCTCGACATTTTGATGAATATAATTGTTCTGATGTTTGAATATTATTTTCTCTTTCTCTCATTTTTACATATAATTGTACAGAGTGTAATAGATATCGGACTATAATTAGTCGGATCTTCAGGATCATCCTTATTCATAAATACTTGTGTGACTTTTGGTTTTCTTTTAGATATCAGGCAAACACCGATTTTCTAATTTTTAAATGAAGTCATAAGATGCAGTAAAAAAAATTCTGTTTAATAAGAAAAATATTCTGAAGTTTTTGTAAATGGTTTTACTAGTCCCTACATTTTGTCAGGAGGGATGGTTTTATCCATTAGTGAGGCTTTTTGTGAATAATTTTCCACAGATTTTCTTACCAGACTAATTACTTTATTTGTTAACTCTCTGTATTGTTCCATTGGGGGGGGGGGGTCTAGCTTTGCTATGTATACGATTTCCCTACCTTATACAGTGGCAGATAGAGCTGTTCCTAAAGCGTTGATCTTTAGGACGAATAGTGACCACATTTTCAAGAACACATGTTTGTTTTATTTTTGCATTTATAGTATTTAAGAATGTACACACCTAACAATTTGATAAGGTTTACACGTTTATAAAATGAAATCAAACACTGTTCATTTAGTTCAATTAAACATATGGAAAGTTGTATAACTTTCTGAATACAATTCTTGTTTTATGAGAGGAGATTTTTGTTGGGTTTCTTTTTATTTTTAATTTTTTGTGTGTGTATGTAATATTTGATTTACAATAGAAGCCCTAATAGTGATTATATTGTTTTTCACAATTACCCCCACCCCCACCCCAGTCTGTTTGCGCGATTTCTCGACAACTATCGAATCCAAATTCTCATTAATGACAGATTTTTTATGTAAGAGAGATTTTTGTGACGTCATTTCTGGTTCTGATTTATCGACGATTTACTGAATTTGAGCAGAGTGGATTTCAGAAGGCATTCACGATACACGTCCAAAATATGTGATGTTGATAAGTGGAAGTGAAGAAGGATGTAGTTTGGATGCCAGGGGCATAGAAATGTTGGAGCTTATTATGACAGGACAATTTGCGAAAATGATTGATACATTTTGACTTATTGAATATGTTGCGAAAAAATTGAGTTATCTAAAGGTCAACCAATCCAGAAGGTTTCAAGATTTCGACTTTTCTCTACAAAGGGAGAAGGAACTGTACTACACGGAAATCTCCATTATATACATGTTATAACGCCCCCTCCCCGAGAATACTACATAGTTCATTGTCAGGCGTGTATTTTTATAGAACTACTGTGCGAGTCTTAAAATGAGATTAATGAAGTACTTTATAGGGTTTTTCCTACAGAAAGTACTTTTCTTAGATGATAACCTCGTAAGTTATTACAAATTGTGTTCAAACTTAATTTTTGTATATATATATATAGATATATAGATAGATAGATAGATAGATAGATATCGTGTTCGAATTTAATTTTTGTATATATATATAGATAGATAGATAGATAGATAGATAGATAGATAGATATGCGCAATGAAATATGTTCAGATCAGTATAGGACTTGTTCGGCGTAATAAGGGTTGTCATGGCTCGCTAAAAGACAAATCGACCTCACTGATAGGTCATACGGGATGTCACTACAATGGGATTAATTCCGTTATTTCAATTAATAAAATACACGTTTATAAAAAGTTTGAAATATTTCAGGGATAAATGATCAGAAACAGCACGAGATGAGGCGGAATATCGACGATTTAAAAGTAGATGTTGTAAGGATCACTTCCAGTTTTATGTATGTGCGGATGATGCAGGAGCCATATTTGTTCTCTCTAGATGTTTTGAATCTTTCAAGCAAAATAATACCATTGATAGACTGTTCCTTTTCTGTCGTTCTATGAGTTAGATTTTTTTCAGTGTCTACTTTGGTATCTGAATTAGAGGGAGAGACCTTGATTGGTTACATTTTCAGCGTGAATTTCTATCGTCACTTCTGCATATCAGATTTGCAAATGTGTATTTTATCAACGGAAATCGGAATTAAAATTATTTGCCAAGTGAGTTTTTAGAAAACCCACCTTGTTATGAAAGATGAGAGACTGGATAGAGATTGGATGGAGGAAGTGTGCAGTTGTAGTGTGTATATCCGGTTGTTTGCGGGGGTCTGTCATTTCTTCAGAATGACGTATCTGTACTAGCTTCTAATGCAAAATTGTCCGAGGTTTGTTTCCTTTTCAATAAATTCAACAACGTCATAAGTTTCCTAAAATACAGACACTTTAGTAAGAGAACAATGTTAATCTGATTTGTTTTGAAATGTCTATTAAACACCCCTAATATCGTGTTATTCAAATAATGCATTTACGAATCGATTTTCACTACCTCATCAACACAAATCAAGATCACTAAATATGATAAAAGACAGATAATTATATTTACCAGATCATTGCCTGTAATAAACCTTTGACATTTTATTGCTTAAAATTCTCGATAAAAACTGTGATATGCAAATGAGCTTTCACCTTTAGAAATAAAACAAACTTAAGAAGTTTGTTAACTCCTCGGCTTTTGAGCACATGGGTCCGAGCAGGGTGATATGAATTTAGTATTTAGTATTTTGGCTAATAATTAAAAACGAATCCCAACGTTTGAAAGTTCCGTCTAAAATTTTTAGGCAAAAAATTCTAACTGTTGTGCAATTTTAAAAAACTGACAATACTCCTAGATATTCTTTTAAACTCTAAAATTCTATACAATGATATTTTTCCGTATATTGAATACAAAAAGGGCATTTTTATTTTCCGTACACAGCTTATACATTTTCAACATGTACAGGTATCTATATTGCAAGAAGACAGGAGTATGTATTAAGATGTAATGATTGATTGGTATCGCTTATCATGATATGTTGTGTAAATCGTGAATAATCTTTTAGTGTAAATGGCCATGGTCAATAAGAAGCATAGCTTTTCTTTATAAATTCATAAACCCCCTTCCAATTAGAAATGAAAATATACTTGTAAAATAAAATGCAAATACTACAAAACTCGGGCGTGAATGTCTTTAATTAACAAACTATAAATGTCTAATTTGTTTTAATTGTAGGTGATCTATAGACGGGATGTTTTCTGCACAATCGATGGGACAAATTGCCACTCTGATCCCATTGTTTTCAAATCCCCATGAAACAAACAAGTTGTCCTTTTCTTCGTTTTACATCATAAAAGAGATCATATTCACTCCAGCCTAACAGTAAGAGAGAATATGCAACCCGGGAGCCCTGAATCTCCAGTCAGGTGCTTTAACCCGGGAGCCCTGAATCTCCAGTCAGGTGCTCTAACCCGGGAGCCCTGAATCTCCAGTCAGGTGCTCTACCAGTTGAGCTACCTTACCACCAACGATTGAACTCGTCTGACCTCCACAATGTACTGCTTCCATTTAGGTTTATATTCATCCAAGATAATGTTTCTGCTCTCATTGAAATAGTGCAATTAATAAAGTTGATAGCAAATATCGCCCCTGACATCATCTGAGTAACTTCATCTATGCCTTCACACTCCGTCATGTCTATTAAAGCAGGCATCGTGTTCATCAATTGACAATGAGGAACGAGTTAGAAAAGGTTTATTCATAAGAATGATGAAAGGAGTTCAATGGGTTTATTGTCGAGTGATTAACACCGCAGAAAAAATGTCCACCAATATTAAATGCTTATCCAGCTTGAACAGAAGCCATTAAATGTACTTTGAATCGTAAAAGTCGGTATTAATGTCCTCAGATGGAGTACAAAGCTTCCGACGTATCAGATTTATTGTGAAATACTCTGAAGTACAACTGACGTTCCCAGTAAATGCAGGATTTCAACCACGCCTCGATTCCCAGAGAATTGCGGAGAGATCAATCAAAGAACTGATAGTAACGATGGGATTGATTTTTTTGTCAAACCAACAGTAGTGTGTTTGATCTGTTTTGTTGCATCAAGGGATTTGTCACTAGGCGATAATGAGGAATACGTGTAATCAAAATAATTATAACTAGTTAATATTAATCTCTATAAGACTATCCATCCAAATCGCATTGGTTGCCATGATAAAGTCGAAATAGGATATACATTGTATAAACGGTCATTGTGACAAATTTCTGTCAAATAAACATAATTCTAATTAATCACAGCATATGAGGAGGTTAATGTTGATGCAAAGCATCAAATCGGTTTTTACAATATTTCCAAGGATAAACACAGAAATTGTAATATGAAAATGGAAAGAAAAGAAACAATTTAATTTGATCACTCACTTTATGGGGAAAAACCCATCAATTTTATCATTTATGCACGAACATTTTGGGTGGAGTTTTTTAAATCTTAAGCGTATGAAGTAAAATTCAAACATGTAAATTGGAAATGTCCATTGCACTAGATAAACCCAATCACAATGAAATACAAAATGTAATATTGCATAGAGGAAGACTTTTAAATGCGTGTTTGAATTGTTGCGCACGTGAATTGCATGAACGATATCTTTAATTGAAATGAATTAAAAATTTTGAATAATTGCGTGCATTACATTAGTTATGTTATATTTATCGATATTGTAATAGACAGGTCTTTCTTAACAAATTTTCTTCTGTGTTTGGGAAGGGGGTGGCCTTTAGATACATATTTTGTCCATTAGATCTATAGTTGCACAACAGAATGTGAAATTCCAATTTAAAGGGAAAACTGTACATTTACTGTATATAGTGGAAAGCTATAATGCCATTGTTGAATTGTCATGGTTTATTATTGTTCTTTGACTGCGTTGGTTCAGAGATTGTTTTTTTTTTTTGGGGGGGGAGGGGTTGTTTTTGTTGTTGTATATAAACACGAGGTCCAGCTGTATTTTATTTTCCACATGTTTTCTATGAATGAAATGCATCCTACAGTTCACAATCAATGACTATTAATTAGTACACTTACCTGTGTGAAATATCCCATAGATTGTTTGGTCTATATCCTATGTTTAATTCATATATCCTACACATGTTTATCTCAGGTGCACACAGAGTTAAGTACATAGAGGCTGTCATTGTATGACATCATCAACAGTGAAGTTGGCGCATTAATTCAAAGTGATACAAACTTACCTTATGGCTACTATGTGTTGTTGTTTCATTTAGAATTCACATAGATGATAAGATTTAGTCAATATGATTCAGTCTTTAATTGTTGTTATCATTACAGTCCCATTTTATTGTTACATAATTTGGAACTATTTTGTGCATGCCCAAGGATACATTTTCTTCCTTGTTAGTAGTGAAGTCACAAAATATAGTGCAGTGAATTCAGCATCTATTTGAATCAATTAACTAGGCAAGTTATTCAATTATTTTTATTGAATCAATTAAGTTTACTTGCATATCATTTTTGTATAAAGATGACAGTGTTTATTGCATGATTTAAGATAGGTTTTTCTGTCAGGAATTGTCAGGGAAATTGAGTAATTTGATTGGCTAATTCCTAGCTGCTGAAACTATATTAGGGAGGAAGAAGCTCATTTTAGTTAGATAGCTGTCTTAAGCACATCAGTGTCAGGACAAAATTTGAGAGAAACTTAGGTACAAAAATGAATTTGTAATTTGTACATGTAAAAGGGGCTTCGTTGAATGAGATGTATATAAGTAATATAATTATCAATCTTCAAAAAATGATGAATATGGGCCTAGTCAAAACTATTCTGAGTATAACTAACACTGAACACCTATACAATTTTATGCTGATCACGCAACTTTTTGGCTTGCCGGAAAGGCCCGAGAATATGCGATCGTTCTTGGCACTTCGTTCTGGAAATTTCCAAAAGGCTGATTCAAGACAAAAGTCACGCATTGAAGAAACGAAGTTGTCAGGAATGTTTTATTCATTCAACAATTATCAATTTTTTTCTTCTGTAAGATCAAAATCAAGCATCGATAATCAATCGATTTAGTTCATATCGTGTTATCTTTAAAAACAAAACAACAACACCAAAACTGGTTTACATGTAGATCCGCCACTAGGACTTCATTTGTCAAACCGGCGTACGCCGAATGCGCCGCTTGACCTTTGGTTACCCGGCTTGTTGCTTCATTTGTCCGGGAAAGGTTCGCCGGCGTACGCCGATCTTGCCGGTTTAGAAAGACCGGCGTGGAATTCGTCGATTTTTCAAGAATGGCGGAAAGCTCACGGTAAGATGATGCTATGAGATGAAAAAATGTAGATATTTGTTAATAGATCGGCATGTTCATTGATTGAATGCATTGATTAAATAAATGTTCATTCGTAGCTTTAATATAACGTTTAATTCCTCTATACTGCACAACTTTGCTCATATGCGAAGTATACCGAGGTTGCACAATGCATTACTTATCATGCTGGCAGATAAAAAGAAATTGTTAAGAAACTACGAAAAAATCTGTGTTTCGTTGTAACAACAACATGTTCATCCATGTTTGTTTCACGCCGGTTTACTTCATTTGCCAATTCGCCGTTTTACGCCGGTCATATGACCGGCGCATTTCGGCGTACGCCGATCTTGGACAAATGAAGTCCGCCCATATCAGAAATCGAAAACGAAAGTAGGTTTTAAATTTATTTTACGATATTTACTAATTAAGTAAGATTCTACTATAGCTTATATACGGACTTCACCTCACATATGAAACAATACTAAAGGTGCAAGCAGTAACTCTGGAGCACGCATCTCGGAATTTATTGGCAAAAATTGTTAATTTTAAAGTATAGATTATGATAAGTACGTTATTTGAAGAAAAACTACTAAGTTGATATAAATGCAAAGGCTTAGTAATTCAAGTGTGATTAATTCATCTGCCCATTGAATGAAAGTCAAAGAAAATATACTTTTTAATCATATACACTGTATCGAACAAACTATCATCAGGGGATTTTGTATATTTACAAAGGTTCTTCAAATTTCAGGTCTATTTGGGATGTTTATCACTGGCGGATTTGAGGGGAAACCTCCTCCCTAGAATAAAAGCTTAATGCAATTTTATGTTGTGTTTAGTTTATCAGAATACAATATTTAAAACTTCACAATTTTTATTGAGTAGACATATATATAAAACGCAAATAAAGTTGATCAATTCATTAGAATATATTGTAGGTTTTTAAAGAATATTAAAAAAAACACCACAAAAACCACGCAGTTTCTTAAATTCTAATTTTTAAACTCGCCGTTTATATGCCGGTTCAGGTTTCAATATTGGATGCGTTCGGTTAAAAGTGCAGCAGAACTGAAAATTACCAAGTGTTCCTCAAAATATCTTAAATATATACTGGAACATGTATATCGAGGGAGTTCTGAGAAACCATTATTTAGACGAAAGCTGTACATAATGAATTTATACATATGCAAGGAAGCAAAAAGAAAATGGATTTTTCAAAGTATGGTTGTTGGTCTACATTTTAGTCAAGACGGATTTTCTACAGCACGAATTCATGATGGGTCGATTTCGGCAGATTTATTAGAGAGCGTGTAGTATTACTAAGTTATATTATGTTTATTCGTTTCAAATAACAGAAGTACAGGTCCCCTCATTTTAATTCGACCTGACTGTTGACATGTGGCAGTCAGTTAAATCAACACCCTAAAAGATATAGTCCTCTATTATGATAATGCTATACACGGCAAAGTACTTGTGTCAATCGGAGATCTAGATAATCACCAATCTGTTATCAGGCGATACATTTTCACAACTTCACAGTCCATTTGAGTTACGAAAAATCGGTTGGTCGAGTCCTCGATACCAACAGCGTACGGGTTCCTGATCCCACTTTTTGAATGAAGCAGCAGCTTCACAAGGCTACCGCTGGGCCGCACTTGGTGGACATTGTTGGAATCCATACCACATATGTAAAAGTTTCCCTCTTTATCTTCAGCAAAGCCGCGAGGCGAACGCAGGTCCTTGTCAGAATATTGCATTATTTCGGTGTTGTCTTTCGTGCTTACAAGAGATACCTTATTTGTAAAGGACACTGTACCGTTAGAAGCTCTGTGGGCGTAACGTGTGCCTCGATCTTTGATATCAATGACTCTCTCTAGGACGCCTTCTTTAGACAAGATTCGAACTTCTGTGGAACATGCTATGGTTATTTTGTCCTCTGCAACTTGAATATTGTGACAACCAGCTATGGTCTCTATCGTGTTTTCGCAAAGTTCCATTTCACTTCCATTTTTAAGTGAAATAAATCTTAACTCTGGGCGGTCGGGCATGGTTATTATTAAGACGTTAGGCTCGAAAAGAGCCACTCCCCATGGTTGGAACTCCAATGAAAGTTCAGACACCAAAGTGTCCTGGTTGTTGAAGCATTTTATTTTTTTATTCTTGAAGTCTGTCAATATCAGATTTCCATTCGGAAGAAAGATTCCGCTGGTAAACCATGGATGAAATGTGTCTGAGGAAGACTTCCCCTTAATGTCTCCAAGATGCGTAGCAACCATGTCCTTCATAAATGTAGGAACCGTATTAGTTGGAGATCTGTCAATGTTAATTTTGGCAATGGAATTAACTTTTGTCGTGAAACCTTCTATAGCTTCATTAAACTCTAAATTGTAGTCATGGTGATAGATGTGTCTGCTCTCTGTCTTGATGAACTTTTCATACTCTTTACAAATGTTTTTCAGTTTGTGAGCGGTGACGTACACTTGGTCACTTGAGCCATGAGAGAGGGAAACGGTCAGCACCTTTTGACCATTGTTAATTGCTTCGTGAATGTAGCCAAATTCTCTGCTTTGAATTTCTAGCTTTTCCAATAAAGCCTTGTGCATGATTGAAAAATCCTCTCTAAACCGCTGTTCCATTGCTTCTAAATGCCTCGTTATTTCTGCTCTCAGATTTTGAATTTCAGATATCATGGTGTCTTGCTGTTTTTGTAGTTCTTCCATGTTAGCAGATTGACTTTCTATGACAGAAACAGCTTGGTTGTCGATTTGCTTCATTTTGATGATTAAATTGGTAATGTCTCTGCTGCCCTTGATTTCTTTTGCTGCATCTGTTATAGGAATGACTTGTTTGCACTCACTGTGGTTGTAGGCCACGCAATCCATACAACACAGCTTGTCGTGGTTGTGGCAGATAGCTTCTACGTTCTTACCAGGGTGTAAAGAACAGATTTCCTCTGTTTCGGCGATTTTTCTTGGTTGTTTTCGAATTTCTTCCAATGAAAATACTGCATGTTCCATTAACATTTTGACTCGTTTATGATAAGTTGTACACTGAATGCACAGAGCCTCGCCGCAGTCTCGACACCAAGACACTGCTTCCGTTTCCTCGTCTCCCCTCTTACAGGGATCGCAAAATTTGGCGCGTTGCAGTGAAAGTTTTTCAACTATTGTAATCAGCAAACGATTTCTCGGAAGTAACTTTGGCCAGGCACTTGAGGGAATTTCAGAATCAGCAACATTAACCTTGTGGTTACAAACGGGACAATGATAGTCAGTCAACAGCTTTTCTTCGTCTGTGGAACCAGTTCGAGTTTTCTCTTCGGCCTTTTTCTGAATGTACGACTGTAAACATGTTTCGCAAAATGAATGCACGCAGGGTAAGCATCTTGGCCGGGTTGTCCATTTCGAACATATACGGCACTCCACAATACTCACTTCATCAGAAAGTTCTTCCTTTTCTCTCTGTGTTTCCATGGTACCTACCCCTGAGAATTCAACAACGAGTGTAAAACATGTTAAGTTTCAGAATTGAATATTAACGAACAGACATTCAGTTTAAAGCCATGGTAAAGTCAATATTGAAATTAAACATTGCTCCAATTACTGTCTAGCCTTACGTTTAAGAAACTACTTACCAAATATAGGTAGACTATTGAACGCGAGTAAAACACGGGCAACTTCAACCTGGCGAATGCTCAAGTTGTGAATTCCCTATCTCTTTTGCGGCCTAGGGGTTTAAAAGTTATCGAACCAGAAGATTTTTTCACAAAAGAGAGTTACAAAGTAAAGACCTATAAAATCGATACACCTTCAAATTACTTTAAACTTTTAAATGTTGTACATGTTGCGGTAAATATCTTGATATACTGTACACGTGTACGCGTTCATCAGCAAAATCAGGGGGTGGGCATTTTTATATATACTTGTATACTCAAAGCGCATTTGATGAAATTCGATCAATTTATAAAAAAAAAAAAAAAAAAGATTAAGAAAGAATTTCCGATGTTTATCTATGTATGGGCATTGATTTTTTAACTGTCTACCAAAAATTAAACAGGCGCGTGTCGAATTACCGAAGCTCCATGTTTCCTCATTGCTCGTTCTGGGCGATACACACACTGGTAGGTAAAACTGGGGTAGGGATTTAAAGCTCATTTACAGAACATATAGTCATTAGGCCTTACGTGCAGTGTTTCATATCTTATTGTTGAAAAGTAATATAGCGGTTAAGAAAAGGCGCATTAAAAAAAATATTTGCAATTCCAGGACGGTATTTGCTTATATTGGAAGTATTTTAGGGTGTTCCTCGTTGATACAAATTGAAAGAGTTGAGTTATGATCGAAAGTGAATTTAAAAAACTTATCAGCTCTGTTACGCGAATAAAACATTAGAACAAGTATCTCAGAATGTACAGGGAATCTGGGGTAGACGTCTGTCTAGATATGTAATAGGTCAATGTGCATGTACATGTACTCATATATGTATATTAACAGACAAAGAAACCCCAACCGAAGCATGTGATCTATTTAACGCTATGCAAATAATCAGACTTTCACAGACGCCGAAGCTTTACACCAGTATTGATCGATGGGAATTTAGATTGTTTGCATTATGAGAGTGCTAAAACAATGGAAGCATGGATTAATCAGGATTATATAGACATTATTGTTTTAATGCCCCCCCCCCCCCCCCCCCCCCCCCACCTGTGCAAAATGCCAAAGAATTGAAAGATATCTTGTCTTTCTTTTTTCTTCTTCTTTTTAGAAACAACAAAATGATATAATATCCGATATTCCATGTACACAACTACCTATTTCATGTATAACCCATCACATAGCCCATGTGTCATATATAATATGCTAATCTAACTGCAGGAAATGTAAACGATAGAAGAAGCAATAATTTATTCCACTCTCAGAGAAATAAATCACAAAAATATTTTTATTTATTGAATTACTTTTATTGGAAGAACTTGCATTTTTGCGCCATTTTCAAAAATGATAGAAAATAGTAAATATGACTGCATAGGAGACATATTTCTAGGCCTAAAAAAAATATGTAAAATCCAGGAGCTTAAAGGTGACCCTCAACAGTCCTGCCTCAAAAAGTTGCGCCCCCTAACTGCAATTCCTGGAGCTGTCCCTGATTTGTGAATGAGGTCCATCTTTATTACGTTAAATTGTATCCGGGTTCAAAACAGTGAACATTCGACTTTTACTTCTTTTAAACAATTTTATATTTGTTATAAGGGGTGAAAGTTCGCTTGTGTCGTTGCTGACGAATGGAGTGTACATAAAAAGCAAAGAATGTAATACTTGGTCCT
>NC_079164.1:96013353-96023353 GCF_947568905.1 Ostrea edulis | reverse complement strand
GTTTGTTGTGCTGTTTATAGCGGGAGGCCTGTTTTTGTTCACTTTCCATTCCACTCAGTTCAACATGAAGGGCTTCATCATGGTCCTGTCTGCTTCCTTGTTGTCTGGCCTCAGGTGGACTCTTGCTCAAATTGTCACTCAAAAAAATAAATTAGGTACAGTATAAAGATATCGATAAGTACTTTGTAGTGTGATTAAAACTTCACAAAGTACAGACCCTAAAGCGTACTACTACACCACTTGCATGGAACGGTACGAAACGATTCTTGCATGGAACGGTGAACGATTTGCACGAAACGCTGAACGATGACGGAACGAAACGAAACGCTTTGGAGGTGTAGTAGCACGCTTCAGGGTCTGTACTTGGCCATTCGCGATGTGGGGGGAAAAATAGGTCTTGCTGTCTGTTACCTATCATCTTAGTGATGCAATGAATTAAGACAGTATCAATGGAAAACAGGGATGGATCCAGTAATTTTTGACACATGTAGAAAATCGCCCCCTCCTGGTTCTACCATAAATGTTGGTTCTTTCAAAGGATCCACCCCCCAAGTGCATTTTTACCTTTTTAATAAAAAATTTCTGTGGAAAGGAGGGCAGTGTTCCAATCCCTCTGGATCTGCCACTGGAAAATCAACAACAAAGAGGTGAGGTGTTGAGATATAATATAGATGTTGGATTTCTTATGTTGTTTAATATCTCATGAAAGTAGCTGTATAAAAGTATTATACAGTGCTGATAACTGAAATGTGATAAGAATCAATAAGGAAGTTCCATTCTGTAATATGACCTATATATTTGTGACTGGGAAAGTACATAATTAAGGACAAAGTAATTACATCAGAGACAGTGTCAGATTTTCTAAGGGCAACCTCTTTTAATGCATATTCACGTACAGATATTAATTCAAACTTATGCTTGCTCATTCTCACATTGTCATAAACTATACTGCTTTAGGTATTTGTAGTCAGTGTCATTAAATTCTCTGGATCAGAAAAATCAACACATGTCCATTCTTTGTTCATTCAGCGAGTTCTTTGTTCTGTGAGTTTCTAGTTGGTAGGATGTGCTTAACTAGAATCAGCCAGTACTGTTCTTTGTCTGGTTGGTAGGGTGTGCTTAACTGGAATCAGCCAGTACAGTTGTTTGTTCTTGTCTGGTTGGTAAGATGTGCTTAACTAGAATCAGCCAGTACAGTTCTTTGTTCTTGTCTGGTTGGTAAGATGTGCTCAACTGGAATCAGCCAGTACAGTTCTTTGTTCTCATCTAGTTGGTAAGATGTGCTTAACTAGAATCAGCCAGTACAGTTCTTTGTTCTTGTCTGGTTGGTAGGATGTGCTTAACTAGAATCAGCCAGTACAGTTCTTTGTCTGGTTGGTAGGATGTGCTTAACTGGAATCAGCCAGTACAGTTCTTTGTCTGGTTGGTAGGAATTGGAGTCAGCCAGTACAGTTCTTTGTCTGGTTGGTAAGATGTGCTTAACTAGAATCAGTCAGTACAGTTCTTTGTCTGGTTGGTAGGAATTGGAGTCAGCCAGTACAGTTCTTTGTCTGGTTGGTAGGGTGTGCTTAACTAGAATCAGCCAGTACAGTTCTTTGTCTGGTTGTTAGGATGTGCTTAACTAGAATCAGCCAGTACAGTTCTTTGTCTGGTTGGTAGGAACTGGAATCAGCCAGTACAGTTCTCGGTTCTCGTCTGGTTGGTAGGAAATGCTTAACTGGAATCAGCCAGTACAGTTCTCGGTTCTCGTTGCAGGTTTACATAACCCCCTTGACATGATGTATCATATTCAGCCGTGGATGATATTAGCCTTGCTCCCGTTGTCTGTGTATTTTGAAGGTGGGTATACTATGTTACAATAATACAATAATAAAATGATGCTGTATATAACAAGGAACTGGTGTTACGAGGACGTTATGAATGTTCATCTAATGTTTCCTTACATCTGAGTGATGTCCCTTTTCTCCCAGGTTGTTTATGACACTCAGAAGCTACATTGTAAATGTACGTAATACTGTAGATTTCTTATTTTACACGACTACTTAAGATATCGCAAAATGGCTCGTAGACCTCAAATGGAGCAGGCATAAATTTGCCATTGATCTGTAAATCAAGAGTTTTTTATGTATTATAGCAATATGAAAATAAATTTAAAGCAAGTAATTTTATTTTGAGAATGATTCTTCTTGCGAAATTCCTCACATATATTTAGGAATCTTCAGTATGTACAGCACACATATGATCAGTCATGTGCATGTTTACATGCTAAATGCATGCCTAAATATGATATAGAATTAATGTCAAGGTTTGTTTGAAATGAGACTTTTGGTTCTTTCACTGTGTATCTTTATAATCTCTTTAACTTTAATGGAGCATGGTTATACGTCGTGTATTCTGATTGTCGATGCAAGAAATCAGAATCTTTAGATCCGAATTGTTAATGCCAGACTCTGGAGAGTGTCCGAGGGCTTCATTCTGATCTTTAAAATACTGAAATTATTAATTATTTCAAAGAATTTTCTCTTTACCGTCTGTGCACAATGTCATGTGTCAGCAGACTGAAAGGAGCACTCTCAATATTTTTTTACAGGGCCATCAAAAAGTATTTATTTTTGCATTTAAACTCAAGTTCTTTTTTTTTCATCTTTAGAAATGTTTAATTTTTGCAAAGTTTATACATTCAACTATGCAACAGAATTTGAGAAAGCTCTGCAGCGATTTTTTTCTACCCACTGGTACTGGTACCGGTACCCATTCAATTGGGAAAAATAGCGTCAAAATCGAACAAATTGGGAATTTTTTACCAATGTATCGGCAAATGATTTCAACTAAAAGAAAGAAAAAAGAGAACAAAACAAGAAGTAGTCATCCCTTTAAAAAGTTTTGTACGGTAATATTTGCTGTTGTGATCCATAAGGAATCGTCGTAGCCTCATTTTAGAATCGTCGTAGCTCTACAAAACACGCACACTGCCATGATCTGTACTTTTGATTTAATACTGGAAGTGAACATTTTAGTTAACTTGTACAACGTTTCAGAGTAAGTAAATTATGATGTCAGCGGTCTATTTTTCAGCAAGTAAATTGGGAATTTTTAGTCTCAAAATTGGGAAAAACCAATGGTTTTTATCATTGGGAATGGTACCGTTTATCGGTACCAGTTATATAAGGAAAAAAATCGCTGCTCTGGGAAAATTGTCATTTTATGATTTTTGCACATTTATTGTGTTCATCTTTATAGATGTGTTATTTGGGTATTGTAGGGATAGATATGTTATTTGGGTATTGTAGGGAGAGATGTGTTATTTGAGTATTGTAGGGAGAGATGTGTTATTTGGGTATTGTAGGGATAGATATGTTATTTGGGTATTGTAGGGATAGATATGTTATTTGGGTATTTTAGGGATAGATATGTTATTTGGGTATTGTAGGGAGAGATGTGTTATTTGAGTATTGTAGGGATAGATGTGTTATTTGGGTATTGTAGGGAGAGATGTGTTATTTGGGTATTGTAGGGATAGATATGTTATTTGGGTATTGTAGGGATAGATATGTTATTTGGGTATTTTAGGGATAGATATGTTATTTGGGTATTGTAGGGAGAGATGTGTTATTTGAGTATTGTAGGGATAGATGTGTTATTTGGGTATTGTAGGGAGAGATGTGTTATTTGGGTATTGTAGGGATAGATATGTTATTTGGGTATTGTAGGGATAGATGTGTTATTTGGGTATTGTAGGGATAGATGTGTTATTTGGGTATTGTAGGGAGAGATGTGTTATTTGAGTATTGTAGGTATATAGATGTGTTATTTGGGTATTGTAGAAATAGATGTGTTATTTGGATATTGTAGGGATAGATATGTTATTTGGGTATTGTAGGGATAGATGTGTTATTTGGGTATTGTAGAAATAGATGTGTTATTTAGGTATTGTAGGGAGAGATGTGTTATTTGAGTATTGTAGGTATATAGATGTGTTATTTGGGTATTGTAGAAATAGATGTGTTATTTGGATATTGTAGGGATAGATATGTTATTTGGGTATTGTAGGGATAGATGTGTTATTTGGGTATTGTAGGGATAGATATGTTATTTGGGTATTGTAGGGAGAGATGTGTTATTTGGGTATTGTAGGGATAGATGTGTTATTTGAGTATTGTAGGTATATAGATGTGTTATTTGGGTATTGTAGAAATAGATGTGTTATTTGGGTATTGTAGGGAGAGATATGTTATTTGGGTATTGTAGGTATATAGATGTGTTATTTGAGTATTGTAGGGATAGATATGTTATTTGGGTATTGTAGGGATAGATATGTTATTTAGGTATTGTAGGGATAGATGTGTTATTTGAGTATTGTAGGGAGAGATGTGTTATTTGGGTATTGTAGGGAGAGATGTGTTATTTGGGTATTGTAGGGAGAGATGTGTTATTTGGATATTGTAGGGAGAGATGTGTTATTTGGGTATTGTAGGGATAGATATGTTATTTGGGTATTGTAGATATAGATATGTTATTTGGGTATTGTAGGGATACATGTGTTATTTGGGTTTTGTTCTTTTTCAGGGATCAAGCTCAGTACAAAAGAGGACTTTTTCGCCTACACAGACACACCTCTCATCATCAGAAACGTAGGACTTGTATTTCTAGGTGCTTTCATCGCTTTCTTTTTGGAATTCAGCGAATTTCTTTTATTAGCCAACACCTCCAGTCTGACACTGTCGATAGCAGGTATTTTTAAGGTAATAAGTTATGTAATCTCTAGCATCATTAGTCACATGATCTAGTCATACATAGTGAGTGCTTTGATTTTGATGTACAGTTGAACTTCAGTATCTCAAACACCATCATCTCAAATACCATGGATATATCGAAGTGATTTGAAAGTCCCAACCACTTATTCTTTTAAGTATTTACCCTCAATATCTCGAATGCTCAAATATCTGTAAGTTTTTTCTCAGTCTCATCGAGTGGAGATAACGAGGTTTGACTGTACATTGTATTTCAGCAAAGTTAACATGTGTGATCATGCGTTTTAATTGATAATTTATAAGTTAACGTGTGTGACCATGTGTTGTAATAATTCATAAGTTAGCACGTGTGATCATGTGTTGTAATAATTTATAAGTTAACATGTTATCATGTGTTGTAATAATTTATAAGTTAACATGTGTGATCATGTGTTGTAATAATTTATTAGTTAACATGTGTGATCATGTGTTGTAATAATTTATAAGTTAACATGTGTGATCATGTGTTGTGATAATTTATAAGTTAACGTGTGATCATGTGTTGTAATAATTTATAAGTTAACATGTGTGATCATGTGTTGTGATAATTTATAAGTTAACATGTGTGATCATGTGTTGTAATAATTTATAAGTTAACATGTGTGATCATGTGTTGTAATAATTTATAAGTTAACATGTGTGATCATGTGTTGTGATAATTTATAAGTTAACATGTGTGATCATGTGTTGTAATAATTTATAAGTTAACATGTGTGATCATGTGTTGTAATAATTTATAAGTTAACGTGCATGTGTTGTAATAATTTATAAGTTGACATGTGTGATCATGTGTTGTAATAATTTATAAGTTACATGTCTGATCATGTGTTGTAATAATTTATAAGTTAACATGTGTGGCTATGTGTTGTAATAATTTATTAGTTAACATGTGTAATCATGTGTTGTAATAATTTATAAGACTATTCTATACTCTTTACATCAGTTTTGTTTATGTGGCTTTCTAAATACTGTATTAAAATGTATTTGATTTATATAATGCTAAATCAAGAAATATTTATACAAAAATATCTGGAGAAGAGCCCCGTTTATCTGACATTAGTATTAATTGTATGAATTCTGTTTGTCAATAGGAAGTGTGCACTCTGTACTTAGCGGCCAGTGTGAATGGTGACAGGATGAATTTCATTAATGGAGTAGGTCTCATTGTCTGCCTATTAGGGATCTCAATTCACATCATCATGAAAGCTGTGTCTGGTAAGAAGTCAAATCTTGTCTACTTAATGCTGTATTTGATATGCAAAGTGATTTGGGGCACATTTTACAGATGTACATAGTGCATTTGCAAAGAACTGTAGTGTAGGTACATGTATGACAGGGACCATTTTCTGTCTTGCACCTAAATTATTTTGGAGATAGAATCAAGTGCAAAAATAACCATTTCTGACTCTATAATTGTAAGCATTTTTCAATCCATGATATTCAGTGATTTCCATTTTGAATTAGTTAGAGACTTGAGAAATGGTAATTAATCATATCACTTTATTTCGTTGCTTGTACATTAATGTAATACATTGATGTTTGCTACCATTAGGGCAAGCTCAGCGGATCCAGGACTTTTTTTGGCAATAAGAGTTGCATTTCTGTAGTCTTGCTTTGTTTCAGTTTGATAAACAAATTATTGCATGGTTACCCCCACCCCCCTCTTTTGTGCTCAATGGATGACTTTTTTATCCTGAATCCAAATCAGAATATCTTACTACGTCATCTTGAGCATAATTTGTAATGTGACTTTTCCAGTATCAATATAGTGAGTAACTCTAGAATAACGCGATACACATTTGAATAATTTATTAGATTTGTCAATCAATATGTAATAAAAATATACAAATTTTAATAATGTGGTCCATTTGTGAACAATGCACGTATAAATCTTGATAAATGAAGTATGTAGATTTTTAACGGCTGAGCATTCTGATAGAAATGAAAATGTTTTAAGGAATAATGTCAGTTTTGATAATACATGAGGGTATGAATTGTAACACTTCATGCCGGCATGAATCAAGAATGAAATTCATTTCCTAAATAAAATGCTTAGGGAAGCATCCTGTATTTCCAACTTGAAGATATATTTGTAACAAATCTGTATGAAAATGTTACAGTATATTTTTATTGGGTAACATGGAACACAGGCTTTCTCAGACACCGATTGATATTATCTTTGGACTACAGGGTAAGCAAACCTACCCTCTATGCTATTATTTCGAAAGCAAAAATGGCTCATTCTGTGATGTCATATTTACTTGTTATTAACTATCATCACGAAAAACAAGACTTGAATTTTTTACCCGTTGTATGTATAACCATTTTCCTTGATCGATCAATATCTAACAAACTGACTTTTAAATAATCATGTTCTTATCAATATGTAATATAGAGTTGGTAAGTATTTTATTTTTATCCTTTAATTTTTAATTCTTATTTGTTTTTTTCCATTTTGTTATATTCAATATATAAAGTTTATAAGTTTTTTATCATTATCCTTTGATTTTTAATTCATATTTGTTTCATTTTTCTTTTTGTTTTATTGTTTGTTGTTTGGTAAGCAAAACCACTGCCCTGCTCTGCTTTAAATTAACTTGGTACATGTATTATACAGGAATTTTGTGTCCGCTTCTTTGTTGGCTAAACCTTTTCAGTCTCTATGAGATACCCACAAAATTAGATTGGTAGAAAAGATGCACGTTTCATTTTTTTTTTTTTTTCAGTTCGTGAAGAAAATAAAAAAGAAGGAAGGCTTTCACGAGAGGAAACTATGGAGATGTTAAGAGCTGATGACTCAGATTCAGAAGAGAGTGCAATTTTTAATGCCAAAACAGACCGATAACACATTCCGGTGAAATGTTGAGCATTGGCTTGGAGATTTTCATTTTATTTAACTGTTGCATAATGTTATTGTAATTATGTATTGAATATTCTAAACCTCATCATAGTTTATAATAAATTATGTTGTTAAGAAAATGGGTTGATTTTTCAGCACACCTGACCCAAAAGGCTTTACTAATCGAAACTTGTCTAACGTCCATTGTTATTGCTGTAAACTTTTCACACTTCCCATCTTCTTCTCCAGAACCACTGGGTCAATTTCAATCAACCTGGTACAAATCATCCTTAGGTAAATGGAATTCAAAGGAGAGATAATCAAGAAAAGACAGAAAATAGGGTGGGGGTATTTAAAAATCTTTTCAAGAACCACTGGGCCAGTAAAGCTGAAATTTACACGAAAGCTTCCTGACATAGAGTAGATTCGAGTTTATCCAATTCATGGCCCTAGGGGTAGGGTGGGGCCACAATAGCAATCTAATTAAAATCAGATCTTCTCCAACTGTTACACTGGAGAATCAGGAGTAACGGTTAGAGATGATTTTAATTAGATTGGCCACAATAGGGGATCAATGTGGATATGTAAGAAAAATCTTTTTAAAACTTTTTCTCAAGAACAAAAGAGCTCTGATGATTAATATGCAAGCATCCCCACATAATTCAAATTCTAGTTTGTTCAATTCAGGGGTTAAGACACAGGCACTTTTTTCATACATGGCCCCCCCTCCTTGATATATGTAATACCACACCTTGTGGTATTATTAAGAAGGGGGGACCCATGTATGAAACAAGTGCCCGTGGGTTTAGATGAGGCCACAGTAGGAGATCAAAGTTTTATATGGGAATATACAAGATATTAATTCAAACAAATTCTTTTCAAGGGTAGCAGGACCACATTAAATAATATTGAAATGTTCATGAGCTGAATGACTAAGTGAGCTTTTCTGAACACCTGTTGTCTGTCTGTCCGTCCATTTGTCTGTAAACTTTTTCACATTTTCATCTTCTCCAGAACCACTGGTCAAACTTGGCACAAATCATATGTACATGTAACAGGGAGAAAATGCAGCGGATCAAACCAGGATTTGAGCCTAGACCCCATAAATCTCTAGTCAGGTACTCTACTAGTTAAGCTATCAGGCCACTGGCAATTGAATGCAGCTGACCATGACATCCCTTCCTCCTTTAATGTCTTCACACTTGAAGACATCAACCCAGAATCTTAATCCCCAGGCAGGCATTTTCACCTGTCATTTCCAGGGGCTTGTCTACAGCACCAAATGTAACAGGAAGGGAGAAATTGCAACAGACCAGACCGGGATTCGAACCCAGGCCCCCTGAATCTCTAGTCAGGTGCTCTATCAACAGACCAGACCGGGATTCGAACCCAGGCCCCCTGAATCTCTAGTCAGGTGCTCTACCAACAGACCAGACCGGGATTCGAACCCAGGCCCCCTGAATCTCTAGTCAGGTGCTCTACCAACAGACCAGACCGGGATTCGAACCCAGGCCCCCTGAATCTCTAGTCAGGTGCTCTACCAACAGACCAGACCGGGATTCGAACCCAGGCCCCCTGAATCTCTAGTCAGGTGCTCTACCAACAGACCAGACCGGGATTCGAACCCAGGCCCCCTGAATCTCTAGTCAGGTGCTCTACCAACAGACCAGACCGGGATTCGAACCCAGGCCCCCTGAATCTCTAGTCAGGTGCTCTACCAACAGACCAGACCGGGATTCGAACCCAGGCCCCCTGAATCTCTAGTCAGGTGCTCTACCAACAGACCAGACCGGGATTCGAACCCAGGCCCCCTGAATCTCTAGTCAGGTGCTCTACCAACAGACCAGACCGGGATTTGAACCCAGGCCCCCTGAATCTCTAGTCAGGTGCTCTATCAACAGACCAGACCGGGATTCAAACCCAGGCCCCTTGAATCTCTAGTCAGGTGCTCTACCAACAGACCAGACCGGAATTCGAACCCAGGCCCCCTGAATCTCTAGTCAGGTGCTCTATCAACTGTTAGAGCTATCTGACCACTGGGCGATCAAACCTGGCTCCCCGCTACACATATATATTATTTGTTATAATTTTTGAATTTTAAATATACTGTAATATAAGCACACAAAATATTCATCAATGTTAGGAAACGCGTTGCAAGCTGAAAGATGAGATAATTGTTTTAAAAACATCACACCTGTCTCTTGTATATAATTTTACCCAACATGATACATTTTAAATACATCATAACAAATAATCTTTTTTCTGCTGGTGAATTTAGAAGAGAGGACAGTATCAAAACGTCATTGAAATAAGATAAATCACTTGGGAAATGTTGCTTGGTGACTTTATTAAATGATAAAATTTCAATATT